>NW_028270160.1:53121437-53422771 GCF_037043375.1 Chiloscyllium plagiosum
CTCCTCCTCAATGCTCCCTGTCCCTCTACTTATCTTTGTATCGTCCACAAACCTAGCTAGAATGCCCTCAGTTCCTTCATCTAGATCAGTAATGTATAAAGTGAAAAGTTGTTTTCTGAACACTGAGCCTTGAGGAATACTACTAGTCACTGGCTACCATTTTGAGAAGGATCCTTTTATCCACACTGTCTGCTTTCTGCCAGACACCTAAGCTTCTATCCACGCTAGCACCTTGCCTCTGACACCATGGGCCCTTATCTTACTCAGTAGTCTCCTGTGCAGCACCTTATCAAAGGGGTTCTTGAAGTCCGGGTAGTTAATATCTATTGGCTCTCTAATTGGGTCTAACCTGCTCATTACTTCCTCAATGATTTCTAGCATATTTGTCAGGCATAACCTCCCCTTAATGAAACCATGCTGACATTCCTTTATTTTACCAAACAGTTCCAAGTATTCAGAAATCTCTTCCCGTCACCACTGATGCTCAGTAGCAACAGTGTGTACTAGCTACAAGATGCGCTGCAAAAATTCACTAAAGATCCCCAGGCAGCACCTTCCAAGCGCATGACCACTTATGTTTAGAAGGACAATGGCAGCAGATATATGGGAACACCACCACCTGCAACTTCCCCTCCAGGCCACTCAAATCTTGACTTCAAAATATATTGTCATCCCTTCACTGTCTCTGGGTCAAAATTCTGGAATTCCAGCCCCAATGGCATTGTAGGTGAATCCACAGCAGAATGGACTGCAGTGATTCAAGACCACGGCTCACCACTACCTTCTGAAGGGCAACTAGGGACAGGCAATACATGCTAGCTAGCCAGCAATGCCCACACCCCACAAAATGAATTTTAAAAATGTAAATAGCAGCAATGCTTAATAATAACAGTCCTGTTCCAAGGATTTGGATGTAGTGCTCTAAGAGTTTTAATCACACAAGCATCAGATCTTAGATTGATCACACTTGGAGTCCTACAAGCAGGTTTAATCTTCATTGCATACAAGGGCTTTGAAAAGCTGTTAAGATTGCAAAAAAGATTTAAAAGAATGATACACCTTGAACATTTTGTTTCTATTTGGAAATAATGGGCAGGTTGAATTCGTTCCTCTTGAAAAGACAAGACTGAGGTGTGACCACATAACCAATTTTATAATTATGGAAGACTTTGAATGTAGAAAGAGCAAGTATTTCACTGGTGAGGACCAAAATTAAAGGCTTTCAATTGAAGACAGTCAACAATATTAGCAAATTCTGATTTCTTTACTGAGAAAATGTGGAATTCAGTACTGTCAGAAGTGATTGATATAAATAACATAGATGTATTTAAACAGAAGGCAGGCAAGCAGATGATGGAGGAAAGAGTAGGGGGTTATACTGGGAAAAATGAGACAAGAAACAATGGGAATAAGCTGACATACAAAAGTGATGTTTCAGGCAAAAACCCTTCATCTGATGAAGGGCTTTTGCCTGAAACGTCGATTTTCCTGCTCCTCGGATGCTGCCTGACCTACTGTGCTTTTCCAGCACCACTCTAGTCTAGACTATGGTTTCCAGCATCTGCAGCCCTTGTTTTTACCTATACAAAAGTGATGAATTACATGGGCCAAAAGGACTAAGTTATTGATAATAGTTATTTCTGTGTGCCAATATCAATCTTATCCACTGCTCAATTCACAACACTTGCATCACTCATCTACCAAAAATGTTGATCAATCAGTATCCAGCATTCTAACCAATATGACATACTTTATCCCTACAAACTTGGTGCTTTTTCTTACACTCAATACATGACTTGCATAGTTGCCCGCTACTTCAGCCAAACTTTTTTTACAGGACACTCAATGAAACTGTTTGAGGAGAAGGGCAACATAGCAGCTCACAAGCAAAGATACAGAAGAGGCCAAGTTCATCTGCGCGTTTTGGCCGATGCGATACTGGCCGTCTGGGAATGATCCAATGTCAAAGGGGTGTCTATTTTTGGGACTAAAGTGTTGAATGATGAGGGTTCTCTATTTACATAGGCTCTCCTGCAGAAGGTTCATAGGGCCTTAAATGGCTAAATAAAATCAATGAGTGTACAATAAATTGGTGCATTAGAAATCCTACCAGAAAGTCTGCTCTCGAGGCAAAGAACATTAAGGTATCCACCAATAATTTGGCACCAGCCTCTGTGCAGAAAGTGGTCCCCTTATTCAAGAAGGGAAGTAGACAACCCTGGTAATTATACACAAGTGAGATTTACTTCAGTTGTGGGTAAAACGTTGGAAAAGATTACAAAAAATTGGATTTATAATCATCTAGAGAGGAATAAGTTGATTAGGGATAGTCAATACAATTTTGTGAAGGGTAGGCCGTGCCTTACAAACCTTATTGAGTTCTTTGAGATGGTAACCGAACAGATGGATGAGGGTAAAGCGGTTGATGTGGTGTATATGGATTTCAGTAAGGCCTTTGATAAAATTCCCCATGGTAGGCTATGGCACATAATTATGGAGGCATGGGATTGAGGGTGATTTAATGGCTTGGATCAGAAATTGGCTAACTGAAAGAAACAGAGGGTAGTGGTTGATGGGAAATATTCATTCTGGAGTTCAGTTACTAATGGTGTACCGCAAGGATCTGTTTTGGGGCCACTGCTGTTTGTCATTTTTATAAGTGACCTAGATGACGGCATAGAAGAATGGATTAGTTAGTTTGTAGCTGAAAATGTGTTGCTGGAAAATCGCAGCAGGTCAGGCAGCATCCAAGGAGCAGGAGAATCAACGTTTTGGGCATGAGCCCTTCTTCAGTTAGTTTGTAGATGACACTAAGGTCGATGGAGCTGTGGATAGTGCCGAAGGATGTTACAGGTTACAGAGGGACATAGATAAGCTTCAGAGCTGGCTGAAAAGTGGCAAATGGAGTTTAATGCCGAAAGTGCGAGGTGAAATAAGTTTGGAACGAGTAACAGTGATAAAAAGTACTGGGCTAATGGTAAAACTCTTGGTTGTGCAGATAAGCAGAGAGATCTCGGTGTCCATGCAGATAGAACCATGAAAATTGCCACCCAGGTTGATAGGGTTGTTAAGAAGGCATACAGTGTGTTAGCTTTTATTGGTAGAGGGATTGAGTTTTGGAGCCATGAGGTCATGCTGCGGCTGTACAAAACTCAGGTGTGGCCACACTTGGAGTATGACATACAGCTCTGGTCACCGCATTAGAGAAAGGATGTGAAAGCTTTGGAAAGGGTTCAGAGGAGATTTACTAGGATGTTGCCTGGTATGGATTGAAGGTCTTATGAGGAAAGGCTGAGGGACTTGTGGCTGTTTTTGTTAGAGATAAGAAGGTGGAGAAGTGACTAAATTGAGACAAATAAGGTAATCAGAGGGTAAGATAGGGTGGACAGTGAGAGTCTTTTTCGTCGGATGGTGATGGCTAGCATGAGGGACATAGCTTTAAATTGAGGGGTGATAGATATTGGACATATGTCAGAGGTAGTTTATTTACTCAGAGAGTAGTAGGGGCGTGGAACTCACTGCCTGCAACAGGAGTAGACTCGCCAACTTTAAGGGCATTTAAGTGGTCATTGGATAAACGTGTGGATGAAAATGGAATACTATAGGATAATGGGCTTCAGATTGGTTCCATGGGACAACGTAACATCAAGGGCCAAAGGGCCTGTGCTGCGCTGTAATGTTTCATGTTACAGAATTTGTAACCTATGCTTCCCCAAGATAAACAGGTGGTTACCTCTATCAGTGCATCTCTGGAACACATTGTATTATGACAGAAGGCTGTTGTCACAGCTTCCATCACAGGCCAAGCTGTTTCTATCAAAGGTCTGTTTGCTGCAGTGGAAGTTAAAGCTGCTGCTGTCATGACATTGGTGCCACCATTCAAAAGTGTATTTGAATAGCCGTTCATCAATATGATCAGCAACAAATCAACAGGATTATTAGAGAACTGCTCAAGGGCAATGACATTAGCTCCATGAAGCACAAATCCTCCCTTCCTCTCACAAGATGACACCATTTGTATCTGCATACTAACATTTTGTGATTCATGTGCTAGAACACAGAGATCTCGCTTTACCTTGGAATGCTGCTATCATTCTCTATTTACATAATACTCTGCTTTTATGTTCTTTCTACCAAAATGAACAATTTCACATTTTCCCACATTATACTCCACATGACAGAGTTTAGTCACCCAATCAGCAGAGATACAGATAGAAATGACCAGGTTATACCATTTTCACAATGTGTTTTCCTACCCATTTTTGTCTTAGCTGCAAATTTAACAACCATCCTTTCGAGCTCATCTAAGTAACTGACAAAAATTGGAAATGTCAAGGGTCCAGCACAGATGCCTGTGGGACGTACTTGTTACATTTTGTCATTCAGATAAAAACCCATTTTAACATACTCTGAAGTCATTCATTAAACTTTTCATATGAACAATATCAAGTCCAGTATAACCCGGTGTCTGGTCAGTTCCAAGACAGGCTACTCTAAGAAATTATCTTGAAAGCATTCCATAAACTTCTCCATGAGGCCGTTATTACCTATCAGATTTTTCCAGTTTGTATATAGATTAAAATCACCCATAATTATTATCAACCCCTTATTTAAAGTATAAATATTTCTTATATTCACTTCTAAATCATGGTTACTGTTTAGAGGTCTGTAGATCACTCCCACTAGTGAATTGTTTCTCTCTCAACTCTTTATCTCCAGTCAAATTGATTCTATGTCCTGACCTTCTGAACCAAGGTCATCTCTAACTATTTATCATCTTTGATTACATGTGCTTCCCCTCTCTCTCAACTGGCTTCCTATTCTTAAGTATCATGTATCATTCAATATTCAGGAATCAATCCTCATCATTCTGCAGCCCCATCACTGGAATTGCTATCAGATCGTACTTATTTGCATCAACATGTGCTATTTATTAATTTTTGTTTTGAATACTACGTGTATTCAAATACAGAGCTGCTAGTTTTGTTTGTTGATTTGATTTCAGCATCTAATCTTGGCCATTAATATTTTCTTAGGAGGGAAAACTGAGATAAATGTTATCATTCTCAAATCTTTATTTTCTACAATTTAGTACTTTGTTTTCTTCCTTCAACTCTATTATTTGATTTGTTACACTTACGCAAGCTTGACCCTTCAATCACCCCTCATTTAGTTTAAAGTCCTCTCTACTTCCAGAGTTATGTAGTTCACAAAAATACCAGTCTCAGCATGGTTCAGGTGTAGACCATCCCAACAGTACAGCAACCGTTTTCCCCAATTACAAGTGTTAGTGCCCTATGGCACAGGACCCACTTCTTCCACACCAACCTTTGAGCCATACCTTCCCTTGAATCTTCTTCATCACGCATTAATTTGCACATGATTCAGATGGTTTGAGGTTCTACTTTATAATTTAGTAGTTAATCTTTCATATTCCCTCCACAGAATCCCTTTCCTAGTTCTACCTACTTCATTGGTATTGACATGAATGATGATGGCTGGATTCTCCCCATTGCAATTTCTTCTCCAGCCGAGAGCAATTTCTTCTCCAGCCCAGAGCAGATATCCTGAACTTGGGCACTCATCAGTCAACACAGCCATCTGAACTCGTGCTCTTTGCTGCAGAGAACAATGTCAATGTCAATCCCCCTCATTATACTGTCCCGTCCTGCCACTATATCCTGTGACCTCCTTTGTTCAGAAATGTATTGCAATCTGCTAGATGCTGCTTACATCAGAGTTCAAAGCCACTGATACCTTGCTCCTTTCCCTTCCTTGGGTTATATTTATCGCTCCAGTAGTTGATGTATTTTAATGTGGCCTCCCAAGGAACAAGCCTCAAAAAATTATCCTCACTGATTTTCGGCTATGATAATTTATCCCTAAAGCGTACCAGTTATTACTACATCCTCCGACTTCCAGCAGCATTTTCCAGTTTGCATTACCATTCTTAATTCTCCCAATTTGCTTAGATCTGAAAGCAACTAATTTTAATGCAAACTTTGACATCAAACAAAAAGTCACCGGATATCTGTTACAAAGACACTTAATTTTTAGTATTTCTTGGAGAACACACATTTTGAAGAATAATGGAAAAATTGACTTGTTTGAAGTCTTATGAAAGTACCCAGATGTATTTTGTTTTAAATAAATTGATGAATTGTCAACATAGACATTCAGGACTACTTTTAAACAAAGTTTCCTGGAAATCACATGAAAGTGATAACTTTTGGTTTGCTATAGACCTTAGTGGGGATGTTCGAACAATGACTGTTTTGAAGATTTTTAAAACCTGGTATTCAGCTGGGGGAGCAAGAAGCCTGTGTGGAATGATGCCCAGCTGATTTATTATATTCCTGAAAAAAAATCTCTCTGGTTGAATTCAAGGTGAAACCTGATTGTTTGTCTGAAAAAGTGATTAAAGCACGTTCTCAGTATTGTGTTTCCTGAACATATTGTGTTTCCTGCATTTGTTCAGTCGACATACCATGTCCAGAGAGAACCGTGGATATGAAGTGACTTGACCACAAATGTTGGATCAGTGATAGACTTCAAAACATTCCATGCTTTATCATTTTGACTTCAAGAACAGTCCTTACTGACACTGTTGGTGATTTAAGAGATTACATTTCTTTAATTAAAAATTGTACTAAAGAGGCTAATATCTTCATTATTAACTGTAGGTTGGACTGAGACTCCCTCACCTCCCCCTGCCACAATAAAACTCTGAGGATTTATTTGGTCTTCAAATATAGACACTCTTGAGAATCTTCACTCCAGAAAGCCATTCTTTAAAGAGAAAACCATTTTTTCTTTTTTCTGAAGTGAGAGGAAGAGTGTGTGTGTGTTCGTGCATGCACACGCACATGCATGGGCACACTTATAGAGAGAAAAGCATTTAAACTTCTAAATTACGTCAAGGAATTATTGCATTTTCCTTGATTAAATTGTCTTTATCATAAACCAATAACTCTGTTTATTCAGAAACTAGCTTCATAATTCTTGTTATTTCAAACCTCAGACAGATCAGATATTGAATTGACCATCTCAATTAATTAACAGGGAAAATTGGTTTTTATTTTCTGTTGCAACCTATTGAGTAGTGGAACTAGGACAACAATGTTAAAAATCACACAACACCAGGTTATAGTCCAACAGGTTTAATTGGAAGCACACTAGCTTTCGGAGCGACGCTCCTTCATCAGGTGATTGTGGAGGGCTCGATCGTAACACAGAATTTATAGCAAAAATTTGCAGTGTGATGTAACTGAAATTATACATTGAAGAATTGATTGTCTGTTAAGCCTTTCATCTGTTAGAATACAGTGATAGTTTCACTTCTTTCATGTGTAAATCACAAAACCCTTTTTTTTAAAAGTTGCATTCTTGGGTTAGCTGTTAACTACCTCCACAATCACCTGATGAAGGAGCGTCGCTCTGAAAGCTAGTGTGCTTCCAATTAAACCTGTTGGACTATAACCTGGTGTTGTGTGATTTTTAACTTTGTACACCCCAGTCCAACACTGGCATCTCCGAATTAGGACAACAATGCACTCTTCCAGCCTTATTTGTATCACAATCTACTCCTTGTAGATGACTGAAACATTGAGAAACCCTTGGAAATTTCCAAAAATGCATAAAATTACACCTGATACAGAAGAAATAATTCATAGGCTAACCTGTTAGTAGTCACAATCCCTGTAGATGTAGCGCTGCTTGTGGTCCTTACTGACGTTGTTGGTGATTTAAGAGATTACATTTTTTAAAATTAAAAGTTGCACTAAAGAGGCTAATATCATCATTATTAACTGTTGGTTGGACTGAGACTCCCCCACCTCCCCCTGCCACAATAAAACTCTGAGGATTTATTCAGTCTTCAAATATCGACACTCCTGAGAATCTTCGCTCCAGAATCTAATTTTCTGGAAGCTTTAAAAATCAATTTGGAAACCTAAATTTCTACCATATCAATGTCTTCTTCAAAGTACTCCTGAGGCCTGTCCTCAATGTTTTGCATGCACTGTGTCCCTCCACAACATCATGAAACTTTTGAGACATTTCCTGTCTTTGAAGGTACTATATGTCAACAATTCCTCGCAATGTCAACATAAAAATGTCCCATGCAATTCACAGGTGCTTTACGAATCACACTACATTGTACATCCAAGTCAATTAGGATGGTACTAGAGCAGATGCAAAACTTAGTCGAAGAGGTAGGTTTTAAAGAGTGCCTTAATGGTGGAAGCCGACATGGATTTCCAGTGCTTTGGTCCTGTCATGACAACCAATAGTTAAGCAATTCAAGTCAGTGATGCTGAAGACTCAGAACTAAAAAGACACAGTCACCCTGATGTTTTGTAGTGCTGGAGGAGATTACAGCAAGGGGAAGAGAGGAGTCTTTGAGGGATTTGAAAACAGGATAAGAATCTCAATAATAGAGGCTGTGTTGAAATCAGGAATCAGGAGAGGCCAACAAACGTAGGGCTGCTCATAGAATAGAATCCCTACAATGCAGAAACAGGCTATTTGGCCCAACAAGTCTACAATGACCCTCTGAAGAGTATCCCACCTATACCCATTCCCCTACCCTATAGCTCTGCTTTACCCCTGATCAACACATCCCTGAACATTATGGGCAACTTAGCATGGCCAATTCGCCTAAGCTGCCCATCTTTGGATTGTGGGAGGAAACCAGAGCACCCAGAGAAAACCCATGCAGACACGGGGAGATGTGCAAACTTCACACAGACAGTCGCCCTAAGCTGGAATCAAACCTGGGACCCTGGTGGTGAGGCAGCAGTGCTAACCACTGAGCCACCCCCCATGCCACCCTGAGAGAATGATGTTTGGTTTGAGTTAGGAGACAAGGAGCAGAGATTTGGATGGTTTCAAGTTAATGGAAGATAGAGTGTGACAGGCTAACTAGGATCATGTTAGACTGGTTGATTTTGGAGTTAACAAAGACTTGGCTGAGGTTTTCAGCAAGAAGAGCTGAGACAGGAATAGAGAACATCATGTTACAAAGGTGAAAATAAATGGCCATAAACAGGGTAGGGATGGGTATATGAAAGTTAATCTTGGGGTCATATGACAGAACAAAGTTTGCCAACAGCCTAGTTCAACTTCAGATCGTTGTCTAGAAAGAGGAATGCATTTATGCGCAAGGAAATGGAATTAATAGCGAGGTCCTTAGGCAACGGTATGGTTCTTCCCAATATTTATTTTGAGGAACTGTTTGGTCATCTAAAGTGCTGGATAAACAGCCTGATAACTTAGAGTGTGCAGACGGGTAATGTGAGATAACACTGAATATCACCACTTTGCATGTGGAATGGACATGTCAGATGATGTCACCAAGGAGTAGCCTGTAGATGGGAAATAACAGGGATTCAAGGAGTATATACGTGTAGTCTATGCTTGTGAAAAAAACAAAAATGAGATGCTTTCTTATTTTAAACATTACTTGTCAATATCAAGGACTATCAGATCAGTTGTAACAGATTCAATCATAAAATTATGATAAAGTGCCTCAACTCCAAGTTGCAAAGACTGTCTTCCACAAAGTATAATTAGTTTCTTGCTAAACCTTTCACCAATAAACAATTACTTGGATGTTCCTAAAGTGAAAATGATTTTCTATTTTCCAAATATTGTTCAAAAGTTGAAAAAGTAGTTATTATGATAGAGTTATCATGTTAAGATCTATCTGAAGTTGAATTGAAGTTATCTAGCATTGAACTATCCACAAAAGGCAATGTGTACCAAGTGAAATTCATGAATTATAATCAAACTATTTATAAGATAAACATCTGTTAGCATTTTCTTCTTGTTTTTCTTTGTCAAATCACTTAATTGATCACCAGGATACAGTAGGGAGATGAGTCTGGGAGGGATGGTCTTTAGAGGGTCAGTGTGAACTTGTTGGGCAGAATAGCCTGTTTCCACACTGTGAGGATTCTATGATATGAATTCTATGATCCTTCAGGAATTAAAAGCTCACAAAATGAAAATTAAGTATCTTTAGGTTTAACTCATTCTCTGTCATCAACTTCATTCTATTCTAACTTAGAATTTACTGTCAAAAGACCAAATCAAATAGGAATTGAAGAATGCATGTGTAACATTGTTGTTGTATTACTATTAGATAGTTATCAAATATGAAATCTGTATCATGACAATATCTATCTATGTCAAGCTTTAAAAAACTTAATGCAAGTAACACAATATGGAGGCTTTTCATTTATTTATTAACTCACATTATGAGTCAACATGATCTGTTTTGGAAAGAAGATAAATTTTGGAAGACTAAAACGTTGCTGTCATTATGGAAGGTCAAAATAATCCTTAATGTTAGCCATACATTGAAGATTGCACGTTCTGGTGCCCCCTCAGCTTAGGTTCTGTTTCAGTTGATACCAACAAAACACTGTGCAGAATTCCAAACAAAAAACGTAATTAAGAATTCATGCAGAACTTTGAAAGAGACATTGCAATATAATGAAGATGTGCAATTCAAAATCTTCTCATTCACGTGACATTTTGAAATATTAATACATGTTGCTTTTGGTGTATCATGATTAATTTGTTCTATTCAAAAATAAAACTTAAGCACATGCTTAGTTTAATTCATCTTTACAAATGAAAGCATAAACAAATGGAGCCAAAAATTGTAATTATAGGAATTATGTAATGTGTGCCACCTCCTACAAGTTAATTTACTGTATTTTCACTAACTTAACAGCTATCCAACAAAACCATGTAGATTAAAGTTATTTCACCTTGTTTTCAATGTTAACAATTTATAACAAAATATCGGGTCTGTTAAACAATTCTAATTTATCTGAAAACTTGAATTCCATTTTATCAGCAAACTTGATTTTGCTTCAAAACAAAATGGGGATGAAGCATTTCTGACAACTAAGAATCATTATCACAACGGTATTATTAAAAAGGACGCTGCCTTTAATAATGTGATCACATTACAGACAGCTATTAATCAGGTTTTCATGCAGTGAAAAACAACACTTTACTAGAAATTCTTATGAGACAAAAGACTCTGAATTTTAACAATAGCCCTTTGATATCTTTGTCAAATTCAGAAAACACAATATTTCAGAGTTTTGTAACTCTTCATCCCATCCTGACAACATTAATACGCTTCAACTTTGGGTAGTCATTAAAGTAATGCCCTTCATTAAGTGCAAAACCATGCTATGCACAACTAGAAATTAAACACACAATGAAAAATCCCATGATCAACAGTGAAAAAATGCCAGGTTACTAAATAAAAATGTCAACGTTGGTCAAAGAACACTTGCACACACTAATGACAAAATGTAAACTCTAATCAATTCTTCATCATTTATCATCCTTTAGGCAGATTACACAAGATAATTAAGAGAGTATTGAGGACATCCATCAAGACGGTTACATCTACCATTTCAATTTGTTAATCTTAAAAGCAAATTCTATTTATTTTTTGCTTCAGGTTTTCTGAACTCAGAAAACACAATATTTTAGAGATTTGTGACTCATCATCCCATCACGTAGACAAGATCAAAATGATGAAAAAATGCAACAAGTATTGCAATAAATTGCAACATCTGAAGTATTGCATTGCTCCCCTACTCTTTTTCTTAAGCAATTAGACTTCATAATCATTCCTAGCCAATGATTTATATCTACCAGTAAATATATTTTTGACCTATGCAACAGAATAACACATTCTCTAACTGTAAAGAACAGATTAAAAGCAGGAGTTTCACTATTAATGCTGCATTGTATTATGCCTGCACCACTATTCTGCAGTAGGTCTTAAATTACAGTTGGTTGGTGGCACCAGGCTACTTACAGGTAATATAAGATTGTGTTTCTGAAATACGAGTACAAGAATGCATTACTTTGTTTTCCTCATCTCCATGATGAGCACTTGTTTAAGACACGTGAACATCAGGAACCGCTCTAAAAGATACCTTCCTCAAACAGCAGGCATCCTCTGCTGTAGAAATTCAATAGTTGCCAGGGTGATTATTTTATACTGTGATACAATACCACAATAAAATATCATGTAAACAGCAATCTTTTTCAAATTGCCTGTCACCCCTTAAACACCATTGTTTATGTAATTTAAATTTAAATACAAAAAATGTGCAATACACTTCACTCTGGATTAACTGTAGGTTAAAAAAAAAGGCTGTGCTTTTTTTGCGTTACTTTAACATTGAAATAGTTCAACATGATAATTACTAAACATTCCTTTGACATATAGGGATTTTAATTGGAATTCATACTGATCAAGTTTGAACCAAGATTATACAGCTGAATAAATGATTCCAAAAAAAAAACACAAAGCTCTTCATGGTTGGGTGCAAGTGATCTCACACAAAGTAATGAAACACTGTTGTGGATAGTATTGCATGTTATACTTTGCAAGAATCAGTTACATTGCCCTTCTGCTGTCTTAATGTTTAAATTAATTGCAGTGACAATTCAATATCATCTGAACAAAATGTCCTTAGTGGATGAAGCAATAATATGTATCATATGGAACTATGACTTCAAGATAATTAATTTTAGTAGACTCATAGCACTGAAGGTTGAAAGCTGCACATGTATTATAAAAGTTTTTTTTAATGAACTGTAATTTTTTCATTCACGGCATTATAAATAGCTTTTATAGTTGAGTTTACAACGACTAACCTAAGCTGAGTCAACATTATTAGAAAATAAAACTTAATAGACACTTTGCTACTGAAAATACGCTGACACAAAAACATTTTTTTCCACTTCACTTGTTTAACTTTTGAATTATACCAGTGAAACAAAATCATTTCTTTACCCATTATTTCTCAGAATCCATCTTCATACATCTGACAATTTTTCATTCCCATAGCAATGATAATACTTACTGAACTAAAACCTCGAACTTCAACACATTCTTTGTTCACAGATAGCCGGTCCAACAGATAAGAAATTAGTATTTGATATCATGATATCCAGAGCTGTCTTTGTTGGCATTTTCCCCAAAATAACTACACAACATCCGTTTGCTGTGGAGTCACATTCAATATTTTTCAATGATCAAGCAGCCAGCTATTTATCTGAGCAAATTTTCTTCTGTCCTCTGTATGCAGCTCCATTTTACAATCCAGGTCCTCAGTGAACCTATGACAATTAGTTTCCCAGACTTCACAGCAAATGCTGAAGACAGCTAAGAGGTTTTAAGCGGACCCTGGCAAGTCCTTCATATAAATTAACACCAGGTGTCAGAACTCTGTGAACACTCTTTTATTCAGTGGATGATTACTGGGTTGTCCAGTGCTCTCTCACTCTGAATGCTTTACAGTCTCTCACACAATCCACCTCTATTCTTTCCCACCATGTATGTAACCTCGTAATCTAGTGACTAGAATTGGTTGACAATTTTAGCTGACACCAAGCAGTAATCTGATTAAAGTCTCTGAACACACAAGGTAAATCCAGGTAAACCTTCAACAACATAAATGTAATTATACTGTGAGTGCAATATAATGTTTGAATTAATGCCTTTCATACTTTACATTACTTAAACAAAATCATTTAAATACCTTTGAGGAAAGCAAAGGGAATTTATTCTTCCAATGCAATTTAAAATATAATTAACAAATTAAATTGATAGCCAAATAAGGATTTATTATTTCATGCAAAACATAAGCATGGTTCAAGAACAAGATTTGCAGAAATACACCAATACATTTTGATCTTACTCCTTTTGCATAAATGCATATACATATATATGATATTGGTGATTAATGATTGACAAGAGAGGTTTGATAGAAACTGATTATGGTTGTGACTGGGAATAGTATGCAGCATGGACAACAAAATGTCCATCTGTTCACAGTGAGGGATTAAATTGTATCATATTCAGCATCTGTACTGACAAAGTCAAAATTGGTAACTGGCATTAAAATACACACATTATTTTGGAGACAATGTCCCAATAAAAACCGTACTGATAGGTTCTTCTTCGAATTTTAAGAAAAATATATTGAAAAGCCTGATAATTAACATATCTTAAAAAAGTATGCATGCATTTAAAACACAAGCCTTCAATTTCAACAAACATGTGGTTATAGACACATAGAATAGCAGTTAGTACACTTTCAAGTACACACCTTACATTTGTACTGGAAATAACTATGGAGTATTGACCAGCCAAGATTCTATTTGAAACCGTATAAGCTTGTTTAAAAAAAGGAAGTGATGTAACCCAGGATCAATAACCTTGATAGTAATCTAAGAGAGACTTCTGTGTGGGGGAAGTGGAATCGCATGAGGGATACCTGGGAACCAACCAAGCAAGTCAGGATTCTGCAAATTCAACTCCATTGAATCAATAAATTTAGACTTTCTCTAAGCTATGTATTGGGCTTGATTTGCACCTGCAATGTGATTTGTTAAACAGAAGTCAGTAAAATAGCAGATAAAAAATTGAATTTAGGGCCACTTAGGATGAGTGACAGAGAAAGAGCAGTAACGAGGTTTAACAATGTCATGTTGGGGGTTGCACAGGATTCAGAGAGAAAAAGAATGCATGTGCATTTAACCAATAATGGCCGAGAAATATGGATTGCTCTCCAAGGATGTATGGATATGGGTAGTTGAGGTCAGCAGCAGCAACATCGTGCCCAGATCTTTGGTAGAAGATAGAAAACAAGTTAGGAAAATATGAACTTGTTGAATTGAACTACATTCTATGTTTTAATCTCCTGGAACACTCACAGTGTCAGGGACCCAGGTTCGACTCCACTCTTGGGTGGCTATCTGCTTGGAGTTTGCACATTCTCCCTGTGTCTGTATAGGTTTCATTTGTGTGCTCCGGTTTCCTCCCACAATCGAAGATGTGCAGGTGAGATGGATTGGTCATGCTAAATTGTCCTGCAGTGTCCAGGGTTGTGCAAATTAGGAGGATTGGCCACAGTAAATGCAAGTTACAGGAATGAGATAGGATGGTCTTCAGAAGATCAGTGCAGATTTGATGGGCAGAATCACCACTTCCTACACAGTAGGGATTTTTTTTTGGTCAGCTCACAGGGCCAAGGACTCAGATTTGATTCCAGTCTGTGGTGACCCTGTGTGAGGTTGGCACATTCTTCCCACATCTGCATGGGTTTCTGCCGGATGTTCTCATTTTCTCCCACAATCCAAAGATGTTCTTAGATTAGGTGGCTTGGCCATGGTAAATGTGGAGTTAAGGAGACAGTCTGGGGGGGGGGGGGGGGGGGGGGGCGGGGGGCGGGGGGCGGGGGGGCTCTGAGTGGGATGGTTGTCAGAGGGTCAGTGCAGATACAATAGACTGAATGACCTTTTTGTGCATTGTAGGGATTCTATTATTCCAAAATGTTCTCGTGTTGTCCTCTGTTCTGCAGGTTTACTTGAAAGTTCAACATTTCTATTCAGCATTTTCTCTACAAGAGCCACATTGGTAATAGGAAGCACAGCTCGTGTTAGTGCTTCTGCAGATTGTTGCTCTACAACCAACACTTTCATCTGATGCTTTTATAAATCCTTTGGATGTGCTACAGCATTTGTACATCCCTGAAATGAAATGCTGTCACTTTTGTTGCACCATTTCAAATGTGTGAATTCTTCTGTGGCTTGATTGTGCTGCCTGATTGCTAATAGTTGTGTTTTAAGTTCACCAGTCTCTTTTAAGAAGTTAGACTTCTCTGAAACTTGATAAATTTTAAAACTTCAATCTCCATTTGATGCTCGGCTTTAAGCTTTCCTACGGCATTGCTCAGCCCTGGAAGTGCTTTGGATCCTTGCTCCTTTACTGAAAGAAAATTTAAATACATCTATCACTTGAAGATAAGGTTCGTTTTCAAATTTCAGCTAACATTTGTACAGACTAATAATCTTGTACTCCATGCTTTGTTGGTTATTTGCAATCAGTCTTGCAGGTTATCGGCAGAGTCATTGGAATAAACAGTCATATTCATCTGCTTATTACCTTCAACAAATGTGCGATTTTCCTCAAGAAATGGACAACATAAACATCATCATCATTTTCACTGAAGTAAAAAGAGTATAGATCGGTCCAGCTTAATACAAAATAACATCTGTCGTGCCTTTCATCTCTTGGACTCTTTCCTAGTAAAGCAAATTAAGATTTAGAATCAAAAACAGGAATTGCTGGAAAAGCTCGGCACGTCTGGCAGCATCTGTGGATAGAAATTGGAGTTAATGCTTCGGGTCCAGGGACTAGAATGTTCCATCATGACTGGTCACCATCGTTTTTGGTGTATCCAGTTCCCACATCTTCTAGACCTTCCTCAAAGAAAAGGGAATGATCTTGTGATCCTAGGGACTGTTTCTTTAATGGCGCCTGACTCACAGCATAACGAGACAACTTCAATTTCTGATTCAGCTGATCAAGAAAGAAAATTCAAAGTTACACAAGCACCTATGTTTGTCATTCCTAATTATCATTGCTTCTTATTAAACAGAAGATCATAGCCAGTTCCATTAGAGCAAAAGATGACCTGAATCCATCCTTTTAATTTTATTGTGATACCTCCTAATTTCTAATGAATGATGGAGGATGGTTAGAGAAATTCAGATTCAACCACAATGTTGACATGAAAGAACGGATACATCTTAAAATAGTCTCTCGAATGCAATGCTTAGCATTCAGTATTCCTTGGCTGCTTTCCCTCCACTTTCTCTCCACTAAGCAATCGTGGAGACTTAGTTGTCTCCCCATTGTATCTGTTGCGAGCTAGTCAGGTGACTATTGTGGGTAGTTTTCCAAGTGAATCCTAGTAGTTGAAGTCTTTTGTTATTTGCCTGCCCCAGCTGCCCACTGTTATTGGACTTCACTTGCCACTTCCCACCATTTTTTCTGGATGTGTTCACAACTTCCTGCCATGTTGGAACATTGTTAGGAGTCAGAGTTATGGGGAACAAGCAGAAAACTAATGCAAGCTGCTTACAAACTATGTAAGCAAAATAGAGCAAGGCTTTGCTTGTGCCTTCTTCAATCAAGTCCCATGTGATCTGATGTCATGATGATATTGCTCCTTATGCACCTGCTCAATACTATTGTCTGTGTATCAATGCAGTTAACCATTTACTGTACAGCCTTACATTCACTCAACTTTCACTGAATCACAATTATTACAGAAGGAGCCCATTCGGCCCATTGAGCCTGCACCACCTAGCTTATTCAGCTAGATTATCTCATGTCAATTTCCCGTCTTTTCCCGATGCACCTGCACATTATTACAATCCAACACAAAACTTCCAATGCTCTTCAGTGCCTTAATCGAAACTGCCTCCATCACATTTCCAGGCAGTACATTCCATGGTTTAACAACTCGCCATGTGAAAAATTGTTTTTTTTTCCCTCATCACCCTTCTTCTTTGATACATCACTTTAAACATTTTCACATCAAATCAGCAGCATCCAGCTTTAAATTTCCATTTCATCACTTCCCATTCATCCACCCTAATTGAATGTTACCCATGTCCTCATGCAAATCAGTAGACAACCTAACTTTCACAGATGCATGTCTGTGTTTTACCACTCATGTAGGAGAAGAGAGCAAAACACAAGCCATGGGATGAAGATCAAAGGTTAACCAGCACAGATATTCCAGTTCACAAGTGCAGAGTAGGGGTACCTGGAAATAGGTGACACTACTGTGTTCTCCTCAACTGGAGATGGAGAGGCATGGATTTCACAAATAGTGACTGATTTACAAGCATCTGTGACACGTGCACTAATTTCATTTCATCAGTGACTTAACCAAGAGAAGACATGGCATTGCCATTGTGAAGAATGTTTCTTTGTCACAACTAAATTATACCTGTTTTGTCTCCTAGGGCATTCACACATATAACAAATGTTGTAGGCCATCCAGGACGAGGATACCTCAAAGGAACTTGATCGTCCGGGGGATAACTATGCACCGCAGATGACAGGGTTTTCAAATTATGATTTTACAAATGAGCAACAGCAGACACCATTTTATTGGTGGCAGGGACAGCCCCGGAACATGCACATTGGAAAAGGTTGGGCACGAATAATCTACCTTATGTGTTGCTCCATTAGAGATGGATACTAAACCTAGGTGCCCTGAGTGAGAAGTAAAAGAAACTGCATCAACAACTTGCTGGGTACAAACAGATGTGCTTTGCACTGTCAACATGCATAATCTTGGAAAGGATAGAGATTTTCTATTGGATTGTTAGGGCAGGGAATTGTGAGAAAGTCCACCATGGAATTTCATGGAGCTTCAAGCATTGCTCTCAAATGAATCCATGCAGGCCAATATGACAGTACAAACTTAATATTTCCTCTTTTCTGTCAGGTACTTTATCCATGGCAGGCACTTTATCCATGGCCTCACAATGAGTCATTGATACAAACCAAGCTGGTTTGCAGAACTGCAGGAGTGATGTGGTATTATCCCAGGTGGTTAGTAACAAGAGGAGGAAGTGCAGTGGAAACTCCACTCAAACTGCTCCCAGCCAGTGCAAAAGATGTCACCCCTTGGTTTAACAGAAGACAGAGGGTGGTGGTGGAGGGTTGTTTTTCAGACTGGAGGCCTGTGACCAGTGGAGTGCCACAAGGACCGGCACTGGGTCCTCTACTTTTTGTCATTTACATAAATGATTTGGATGTGAGCATAAGAGATACAGTTAGTAAGTTTGCAGATGACACCAAAATTGGAGGTGAAGTGGACAGCGAAGAAGGTTGCCTCAGATTACAACAGGATCTTGATCAGATGGGCCAATGGGCCGAGAATTGGCAGATGGAGTTTAATTCAGATAAATGCGAGGTGCTGCATTTTGGGAAAGCAAATCTTAGCAGAACTTATACACTTAATGGTAAGGTCCTAGGGAGCTTTGCTGAACATAGAGACCTTGGAGTGCCGGTTCATAGCTCCTTGAAAGTGGAGTCGCAGGTAGATAGGATAGTGAAGAAGGCTTTTGGTATGCTTTCGTTTATTGGTCAGAGTATTGAGTACAGGAGTTGGGACATCATGTTGTGTCTGTACAGGACATTGGTTAGGCCACTGTTGGAATATTGTGTGCAATTCTGGTCTCCTTCCTATTGGAAAGATGTTGTGAAACTTGAAAGGGTTCAGAAAAGATTTACAAGGATGTTGCCAGGGTTGGAGGATTTGAGCTATAGGGAGATGCTGAACAGGCTGGGGCTGTTTTCCCTGGAGCGTAGGAGGCTGAAGGGTGACCTTATAGAGGTTTACAAAATTATGAGGGGCATGGATAGGATAAATAGGTAAAATCTTTTCCCTGGGGTTTGGGAGTCCAGAACTAGAGGGCATAGGTTTAGGGTGAGAGACGAAAGATATAAAAGGGACCTAAGGGGCAACTTTTTCGCGCAGAGGGTGGTACATATATGGAATGAGCTGCCAGAGGAAGTGGTGGAGGCTGGTACAATTGCAAAACATTAAAAGGCATCTGGATGGGTATATGAATAGGAAGGGGTTGGAGGGATATGGGCCAGGTGCTGGCAGATGGGACTAGATTGGGTTGAGATATTTGGTCGGCATGGATTGGTTGGACCAAAGGGTCTGTTTCTATGCTGTACATCTCTATGAACTCTGTGACTATGACAGCTTAATCTGTCACTGCACATGTACAGGTGGAACACATACTTTAGTGCAAGGCTCCAGGAACCACACAGCTTAGAGGTAAAGCACTTCAAAGGTCAGGCTAGAAAAAGAAGCAGCTTCCTGTCATCTCTCACGTAGTCACAATGAATGCACCACAGAGGTAGCAGGAAGTGCACAAGGAAAATTTTGTTTTTCACCGTGGATTTGCAAATGGAAGTTTGAGAAAAAGTAACATTGAAACTCTGTCTCTTCACACCACAATAAATTGGGTCACTTACACCACTTCCTGATCCTGCCTTTTGTTGTATCCCGAATGCCAATTTGTCATTTCATTTGTTTCATTCCGAAAACCAAAACCAGTGAATCTGCTTGACATATGTGAACCTTTGTAATACTGTAATAGGTTGTCCATCTTGTCACACATGAGTATATGTGTCTGGTCTTGCAATTTATGGACCTCTTCATCCTTTGTCCCATGTCCAGCATAGTCTCCTGGATGAGCCTCTTTGTTCTCCTCCACTGGTATCCTTTGCATGTCTCACCTTCACAGGAATTAATCCTATATCATCACTTTCATGAGTACTTATGGTTTTCCCCTTCTATTTGTTCATTGTAAAGACTGGTGTCTTTTGTTTTATTTTTCAGGGTTTTCAAAAAAAAAGTATTGAAACGACGAAGGGACTGTTTTAAAGTGAGGGATTGCTGAAGGATTACTGGATGTTTTAAAAGTAAATAACCTGACACTAATTGTAAGCACTGTTTACACATCTGCTGGTTCAAGTAGTAGTGGGAGAAAGTGCAGACTAGCTAGAGCCAAGGCTGTGAACAAATGAAGATTTAGCTGGCAACAAGTAGATGAATGGTCTGTGGAATAGTGACCAGTCATCAACAGCAAATGCCTTCTGCCTGCTAATAACTATGTGATTTGTTCTGAGGTAACTGATCAGTTTCGGAAGATGAGCAAGTTAGGGAAAAGGCATCAGGTCCTCACCAGCTGTCTGTTCTCTGCAGCAAAACCCACTTTAAAGCTGAAGAAAATGAACCTATTCATCTCCCAGAACTTGCTGCAAGCTGCTGACTTTAAATAAAAAATTAGAGAACTTATAAAAATTGAAGCAGCAACCCTGCATGTCCTGCAAACCAGTGAAAGTATCTGGAGAATGAAGACCAAACAGCATCATTCTGATCAGCACAAGAATCATCTGCAAACCTTAATTTCTCTGACAAGAATCATCTCAGCAGATCGTATAAACAGAGGCCAATGAATTGTTTTTCCAGTGATCCTTCTGTCCATAACACCCTTCTAAGTCTGTCTGCATGTGTGAGTGCAAGGGGGAGGTCAAAAAGAAGTTAGAACATTAACTAGTAAAATGTAACCACCACCACTTCTTGACATTTAGTGGTGTTGCCTTCACTGAATCCCCCACAACCAACACCCTGGGTGTTATCATTGACCACAAACACAACTGGACTCACTACACAAACACAGTGGCTTTAAGAGCAGGTCAGAGGCTAGGAATATCACAACAAGTAACACACCTGTTGACTCCCCAAAGCCTGTGTACCATCTGCAAGACGCATGTCAAGAGTGTGATGGAATACTCCCCACTTGCTTGGACGATTGCAGCTCCATCAACACTCAAGTAGCTTGACACTATTAAGGACAAAGCAGCACACTTGATTGGCACTATATCCAGAAGAATCCACTCCTTCCACCATTGACAATCAGTAGCAGCAGTGTGTACGAGCTACAAGATGCACTGCAGAACTTCATCCAAGATCCTCAGACAGCACCATTCAAACCCATGGCCACTTCCATCTCAAAGGACAAGGGCAGCAGATATATGGGAACACCACCACCTTCAAGTTTCCCTCCAAGCCACTCACCATCCTGACTTGGAAGTATATCACTGTTCCTTCACTGTTGCTGGGTCAAAATTCTGGAAATCCCTCCCTCATGGCATTATGGGTCAACCCATAGCAGGTGGACCACTGCAGTTCAAGAAGGCAGTTCACCATCATCATCTGAAGGGCAACTAGGGACAGGCAATAAATTATGGCAAGCCAGCGACACCCACATCCCACAAATGAACAATAGTTCTAAATTGTCTAACTGTAGTTAGAGTGCATTTAATTATAATAAACATTAATACTTGTGAAGAACAGAAACACCCAGTGCATGCTTTATGTCAACTTGGGTCTAAACATAAGCAAAATTAGGCAATTCTACAGTTTTGAAAATCTTTAACTTTCATGACAGCTCCCAGAACAGCAGGGAGTTGCTAATTTCCAGCACACTATCCCAGTGAGGCACAACAATAAAGTATGTCCATGGTGCTTCCTGACCAATCAAGTTGATTTTAGATTCTCAATGGTTGAGTAAAGCTATATCCAGACAAACATTCTCTGCCAAGCAGTTGTCAGAGGGAACTGAGAACACAGCAGCTATAAATGAACTTTTATCAGATGGGATGATGGCAAGTTTAAATAACCATTTGACCCTCTACTCTAAATTATTACCATTTCCCTCATCAGTTTCCAAATTCCTGAGACAGCCATGCTGCTGAAGTAAAACTTGTAGTCAACTTAAAAACAATTTAAAAGTCTTATTAATGTAGTTAGGAAATTATAGGTTTGCTCACTGAGCTGGAAGGTTTGTTTCAAGATATTTTGTCACCATACTAGGTAACATAATCAGTGAGCATCCGGTGAAGCACTGGTGCTCTGTCCCACACTCTATTTACGTGTCTTTGTCTGTTAAAGGGTGGTGATATAATTTCCAATTCTTTTTCTCAGAGGTTGGTAAGTGAGCTCCAAATCGATGTGTTTATTGATGGATTTCTAGTTTCAATGCCAGGCCTCTATGAATTTCCATGTGAGTCTCTGTTTAAGAATACTAGTGATAATGGGTCATGTCGTCTGGTGGCCAGTGGTGTTGTGTATCATGGTGGCTTGTTTTCTGCCTGTCTGTCTGATGTAGTGTTTGTTACAGTCCTTGCATGGTATTTTGTAAATGACATTCGTTTTGCTGGTTGTTGGTACAGGTTCTTTCAGTTCATCAGTGGCTGTTTCAGTGTGTCGGTAGGTTTGTGGGGTACTATGATGTCAATGGTCAGAGTAGTCTGGTAGTCATCTCCAAGATATCTTTGATGTATGGTAGTGTGGCTAGAGTTTCTAGGAGTGTTGTGTCTACTTGTTTGGGTTTGTTGTTTAAGAATTGGCGGACCGTGTTTATCGGGTACCCGTACTTCTTGAAAATGCTGTATAGGGTATTTTTCTTCATCTCATAGTTCTTGGGTGCTGCAGTGTGATGTGGCCCATTTAAATAATGTCCTGATGCAGCTCCATTTGTGGGTGTTGGGATGATTGCTCCTGTAGTTGAGTATCTGGTCTTGTGTGTGTTGCTTTCCTGTAGATGCAGGTCTGCAGTTCTCTATGAATTGTTTGTTCCACTGTGACATCTAGGGAAGGGAATCTGTTGTTGTTCTCCTCCTCTTTTGTGAATTTTATGCCAATAAGGATGTTGTTGATGATGTAGTAGATTTCCTCTAATTTGTTCCATTTTGTGGTGACAAAGGTGTCATCCACATGGCGGACCCAAAGTTTGGGATGGATTGTGGGGATAGCTGTTTGTTCGAATTACTGTATAACTGCTTCTGCTAAGATACTAGTGATACTAGTGATCCACTCTAGCCACGCTACCATACATCAAAGACATCTCGGAGATGACTACCAGACTACCCCGATCCCTTGCCATCATGGTAGCCCATCAACCCATATACCGAAACAACTATGATGAACCTAAAAGGATCCTACACCAAAAACCAGCAAAACGAATGTCATTTATAAAACACCATGCAAGAACTGTAACAGACACTGCATCGATGCAGAGATTCAACATTGCATTCAATTTATGAGCACCTCCTTCAGATGCTTAAAGATTAGAGTCTTTGACCAACATGATATCTATGTTGATGCTAAGATCCTTAGTATAAGGCAGTCATCCTTCTGACTGATCTTTATGGCTCCAAAACTTGGACTACATATATATGCCACCTCCAGACCCTTAAAAAGTACCATCAACATTGTTTGAGATGCATTCTCTGTAACAGCTAGGAGCTCAGGTGTACTAACATCAGTATCCTTGAAGCATCTAACAACAGCAACCATGATCATCCAAACCCAACTCCGCTGGGCCGGCAAAGTGTTTAGGATGCCTGAGTTCTGACTACTGTGGCAAATGTTCTTTGCCCGGATCAAGGAAGGCATTTGAACACTTTGTTGGCTACGTAGAGCAGTTGATCTTCCGTAATTACACCGGCACCACTCCCCACCTCTTCCTCCGCTACATTGATGACTGCATTGGCGCCACCTCGTGCTCCCGCGAGGAGGTTGAGCAATTCATCAACTTCACCAACACATTCCACCCTGACCTTAAATTTACCTGGACCATCTCTGACACCTCCCTCCCCTTCCTGGACCTCTCCATCTCCATCAGTGACGACCGACTTGACACTGACATTTTCTACAAACCCACCGACTCCCACAGCTACCTGGATTACACCTCTTCCCACCCTACCTCTTGCAAAAATGCCATCCCGTATTCCCAATTCCTCCGCCTCCGCCGTATCTGCTCCCAGGAGGAGCGGTTCCACCATAGAACACACCAGATGGCCTCCTTCTTTAGAGACCGCAATTTCCCTTCCCACGTGGTTAAAGATGCCCTCCAACGCATCTCATCCCTATCCCGCACCTCCGCCCTCAGACCCAACCCCTCCAACCGCAACAAGGACAGAACGCCCCTGGTGCTCACCTTCCACCCTACCAACCTTCGCATAAACCAAATCATCCGCCGACATTTCCGCCACCTCCAAACAGACCCCACCACCAGGGATATATTTCCCTCCCCGCCCCTCTCCGCCTTCCGCAAAGACCGTTCCCTCCGTGACTACCTGGTCAGGTCCACGCCCCCCTACGACCCACCCTCCCATCCTGGCACTTTCCCCTGCCACCGCAGGAACTGTAAAACCTGTGCCCACACCTCCTCCCTCACCTCCATCCAAGGCCCTAAAGGAGCCTTCCACATCCATCAAAGTTTTACCTGCACATCCACTAATATCATCTATTGTATCCGTTGCTCCCGATGCGGTCTCCTCTACATTGGGGAGACTGGGCGCCTCCTAGCAGAGCGCTTTAGGGAACATCTCAGAGACACCCGCATCAATCACCCAAATCGCCCAGTGGCTCAACATTTCAACTCCCCCTCCCACTCTGCCGAGGATATGGAGGTGCTGGGCCTCCTCCACCGCCGCTCCCTCACCACCAGACGCCTGGAGGAAGAACGCCTTATCTTCCGCCTCGGAACACTTCAACCCCAGGGCATCAATGTGGATTTCAACAGTTTCCTCATTTCCCCTTCCCCCACCTCATCCTAGTTTCTAACCTCCAGCAACTCGACTTGTCCGGACTTGTCCGACCTGCCCAGCTCCTTTTCCACCTATCCACTCCACCCTCTCTTCCCTGACCTATCACCTTCATCTCCTTCCCCACTGACCTATTGTACTCTATGCTACTCTCTCCCCACCCCCACCCTCCTCTAGCTTATCTCTCCATGCTTCAGGCTCTCTGCCTTTATTCCTGATGAAGGGCTTTTGCCCGAAATGTCGATTTTGCCTGTCCTCGGATGCTGCCTGAATTGCTGTGCTCTTCCAGCACCACTAATCCAGAATCTGGTTTCCAGCATCTGCAGTCATTGTTTTTACTGCATCAGATAGACAGGCAGAAAACAGGATACATGAATACCAACCAACCACTAAAAGACATGATCCACTATCACTAGTATCCTTACATGCAGACAAAGAATGACATCACTTCTGGGACAACATGTCCCAGGACTATCCTAGGACAGGCTAAACAGGTACACGCATGGGAATTCCTTGAGGCCTGATATTCAAACTAGAATTCCATCAATAAACATATCGATTTGGACACCACTTACCAACCTCTGAGAAAAATAACACTCACCTTAGGAGACCTAGACACATAAATAGAAAACAGAACACTAGCGCTTCACCGGAGGCTCACTGATGATGTTACCTAGCATGGTGACGAACTGTCTGAAAGCAAACCTGCCAGTTCAGTGAGCAAACCTACAACCTGAACCTCAATCTGAGCTATAAATTTTCTTAACAATCGTAGTTTGGAAATGTTAATTTCAGTGATAAGCACCCACACATATTCAGAAATCCATAACCTTGGCATGCAGTTTACTTGCATTAATCTCAATGTGCCTTTGTTAAATCAGGAATTGGTTGCATTGGAGCCAACTTGAATGCCCATTAAATCAGAGTAATCATTTTCAATTTGCTATATTTTTGCATAGATCCGAGAAATGCAGTGTGCCTTTTAAGTTCCTCACAACACCTTTGAATAGAGTCAATGCAGTGCATTTCCATCACAGTAGACCAGATATGTGTTACTGCTATGTGACGTGGCCATAATATCAGTAGGCTAAATATAACTGTGAGATCTTTTAGCTGTGAAAATGGTGCTGTTAATAAACTTCAAGATGCCTGTCTCAGGAAGAACCCAGTTTCTGTGTTAAACAAGCTCATGTGTCGGGAGACATTCAGACCAAATCCTAATGGCAATGGTGTTTGATCCAAGAAATTACATCGCACTTCACGAAACACCCAGTAGAACAAAATATTTGATGAATTGAAGTACGCATGCCATTTTTCCTCAGGAAGATGTGTACACAATATATCTCCACAACCAGAAAAATGCTTAAGATATAAACAGATTCCTGTAAAATGTGCAGGGACCTGAGAACAAAGCTACTTAACAGTCAAGAGTAGTACACAATTTTGTTCCGAACTGATGACCTCCAGAATTTGTGCATATCTAGAGATGGCTAAAACAGGCACTCACTGAAGTTCAGATTCGATGTGGTTTTCATAGGTTTTTTTTTTTGAGGATTTTCTTTGCATATCCACTGTGGAGTGTACTGGCATGCAGTGGTATTTTGCAGGAAGTCTCAATGTCTCAGGGTATGAAGTGTGAGGGGGGACTAGGTTATTAAATCTGGCACTGAACGCTCTACTTGTTCCCAATTCAAACATAGCCTGACCCACACCCCTCCCCTTTCTCCATATCGGAGCACTCCCTTGCACACTTTCCTACCACCATACACACACACACTTGTTTATTGGGCAGCTTAGTCCTTGACCCCACACATATCTTACAAAGTGGCAGATGGAGTACAGTGGTCTGCTTCTGCTCCTTTTTCTTCATGATCTTATGTCATTTTGCCCCATGTATTTTTCGCCAGGAGCAGCTACTGTTGTGTCAGATCTCATGTCCTCTTCCCATTCTTTATCAGAACCAATGTGAATCCCTAACAAGATTTTGAGAAGATTTGTGGCTCAGGTTGAGGTTTTGGATGTAGGTTTGCTCGCTGAGCTAGAAGGTTCATTTTCAGACATTTCGTCATCCAACTAGGTAACATCTTCTGTGGGCCTCAGGCAAAGCACTACTGATAATTCCTGCTTTCTATTTATATATTTGGGGTTTTGTTTTGAGATCATAGCTGAGATTTCCCTTCAAGTTCTTTATTTGTTAATTTTCTGCTAGCTACTGAACTGAAAACTGCAGCCACTGACCAATTTTAAAACTAACATCTTGTAAAAGTAACAACTGTAAAGAGTAAACCAAATGCTTATAATTGTTGTAGAATAGGGTTTTTAAATCTTACCTACGAAAAAGTAGAAATTTGTGTCAGTACCAGAAAGAAAATGGCTTGAACTTTCCCTGACTATCTGACAGACCCAGTGCAAGAAAGGGTTTGCAGTGCATTTCTGAAGTGCTTCAAAACTGCACCAATCATTTTTGCTAGCCTGAATATAGGTAAGACATGGTCATCTGCCTTTGAGCAGCATTCATTTAAATGCAAGTATAGTGTCCACATTATGTCATTGGAGCATTTGTGACATTTTAATAATGAGCCTGAACTAAGCCCATACATTTTCCAACCCACCAGTGAAAACTTAATAAGTGGTCTTGCTAATATCTAGGTCAGGGTTAGAAGTGTTTCCTGATTGTTAACTGATCAATTCAACTGATCTTTCCCAACCTAGTATCCAATTAATTAAATTTGTTAAGGTCAGCCTAGATGGATCTCTAAAAACAGAGTTTTATCACAACTCCACCCCCTAGTTGGCAAGAGCTGGCATGGGGCAGTCAAACAACCCAGAGGAGGTAAGGACTTTCAATAGCTCATGACTCATGCATCAGATAGTTCTCAATTTTAGCCTACTTCACATCCAATTCCTATCCAGAGTTAAAAACATTCCTTAAATTTCTGTTCTAAAAAAGCCTGGTTGTATATACTAAAGAATAAAGAAAATAAAGAAAAGCTGTCGACCTTATTAATCCAAATTTTACAAGTCTGATTTGTGATAGGGGAGATTGTGTTGTCGAAGTAAGAAATTTGAACACTCCCAGCAGAACCCACTCGACGTTGGTTCTTAATACACTGTTAACCTGGCTTGTTCCTTTGCCATTCTAAAATATATTAATTTTTAATCAACCTGTTCAGACATGTTAGGATAAATTTCCATGGCACGTGGGACTTGAAACCAAATGTAGAGGCACACCACTGAGTCATAAGACAGCACCTTCACTGCTCTATGTGGGCAAATCCAACTAATTGCAACTATGAAGAGCTCAAATTAATCAAAGACTATTTATGTCGGCTTGCAATTTATTAAGCTGTAAGTCAATGCTAGACTCACTTTTTAAAACAAAGCAGTTGCTTTGCATCCATAACCAAGTGTAACCTCTAATCTGTGATGAATGTATATTAGATGTATGATTTCATATACTTTAGTAAATCTCTTGTGACACTGTACTCTGTACAAATTAATGTATTTTATTGGAGATTAATAATAATGAATGGTTTCCTTTTGATAGCCATGCTCTTTCCAAATGTTCAGAAGTGAAAATCAAATTACCTTTCTGGAGACACCCACACATCCACAGCACAATGCTACCTGTTCTAGAAGCTCCAATGCCTGAAAAATAACATTACATTCAGGTTGGTAATTTAATTAATCACTGTGTCTCACTAATAAATGAGATACAAACTTGTATTTTCCTCAACAAATACCTCAAACTCCATCAAACGTGTACAGAGCAATAAAATGTATAATAAGATAGCAGGATTTGGAACTGATGAAAGGCAGGAGAGAAAATATAGCCTCAAGTCATGGAGATGTGCCGCTTTCATTAAATTAACTGTTTTTCCCCAAAGATTACTTGGAAATTACCAAAAACACATGGAGAGTGTTAAAAAGAAACCTCCTCTGAAGGAACAGCAGCCTGAAGAAGTCGAGAGGTAGGAAAAGTAACTTGAAGTGACAGGTAGGTGTTTTAACTAATCAGTTTGAGCATTTGAGGTGACAACTGCACTGAGATGTAAAAAGGAATAAAAAAGGGCGAGTAAGTTATCGACCAAATAAGCACCTGCATTGATTTCTTCTGATGAGTTGAAGAGTGAGAGTTCAGGAAATAGGGAGACCAACATCACATGGTCAGAATCTGCTAACCAGAAGTAAACAGAGATTTGTAGTGCTGTTTGGGACTGAACTTATCAGGATGTAATTATCCAGTGAGCAATGAATTGAATAAAGGATGAAGTTTCAGCAGGATTTGAAGCAAAGGTTATACTGCAACAGAAACAACAGGAAGTGCCAGCATTATTTCTTCTCCTGGCGGGTTATTAGTCTTTTGAATTCTATTCCACAGATGGAAGTGAAGGCTGGATCACTGAATATATTCAAGGTGCAGTTAGACAGAATTTTGATCCACAAGGGAGTAAAGTGTGAGGAGAATAGGTGGGAAAGTAGAGTTAAGGTGACAACAGAATCAGCCATTAATTTACTGGATGGCGGAATAGGCTCAACAGGCGAAGTGGCCTACTTCTGTTCCTAGTTCATATGTCTTTATTATCCAAGATATTTAATATACCCCCATCTGTGAATCCCCATGACGAGTCTGAAGACCTACAGTTTTATCGCATGGAATGTATTACAAATTCTGAGTGCAACAGCTACGGTGTTTATGTAAATTAAATGGATTGATGAAGGAGTATTGTGAGTATGTTTTTGATACTCAAATTTCTGCATTGTGAGAAAACCTATAAGCAGTGGATGTAATTTTCTATCCGTGACTTCTTTGGCTGTAGTTCAGGGAAATAAAACGATAGTGTACGCTACGTGATTATCTAGCCTCGAAGTGTGAAATTACTCTGAGCCCAACAGGAAATTATTAACCCATGAATGCATATGTTGCAAATAAATACAAAATAGCAAAGTATATTTTCTTTGATGTGGTTGTTCATCATGTCCACCACACAACACTATTTGCTGGGAACGTCCATAGTATCCAAAGTAACAATGGCGGGAAGGTCGAGTTACAACGTACCCAGCTTTCAGAATGAGTAAGGGCACATAGAGATAAAAATCATGTTTTTTTTGCAGAGGCTGTGATTTTGTACCCATAGAAGAGGTAGGCAGCAGCAATCTTTTTGCTATAATTTCTTTCATCCGTAACCAAATGTTTTTCATGCTATTGGCTGCCTCAACACCCGTTAGGAGCTGGACTGAGGTTTGCCAATAGCAGATGATAAAGGTTCTGTTCTTCAAGATGATCTCTCCTCCACCATGAATGCTGGAGATAATGATATGTTCCTGCTTTATCAAAGTGAACATCAGGCATGATGGAGCAAGTTGCATATGGCTTGACTGTGGATATCTGGCTCTCCTTCCACCAGCTGTGTCTTGCCACTCCAATCTCCACTCCGAGTCACTGCTTTCAGTGGCAGCCTGAGTAGGAGAAGAGAGCAACAGAAACTGGGATTTATGGTCAGCATGTGGAGACACCAGGAGTCGGCTGCAGCCAGGCGAGGTGTAATATATGTATTATTTGCCAGCTCACTAGAGGGGGAAATGCTAAGAGACTTCAGATATGGGGGACTCAGATGAAAATGTGATGGCATGCCAGAGAATGCTGATGAGTATGCACTTTGTAATGCTGTGTACATTGACTGACCTGCCAGGCAACTTCCGCTAACTGATATGAAGGAACCTATCTTGATCTTTGTAGAGGACATGCCAGAGCTTGCCACCCTCCCCAACACCACACCCCTGAAGCTTCTATTCCACCTACCCATCCTGCCACAAACCCAGAGGCAAAACTTTTGCTGGTTGTAGCGTATATGTGGACAGGTCACATCTATTCTGCCCTCCCTGTGCAGATGCAGCAAATACTCTGTTAAATCCAGGAATGCATCATTGTGTTGAAAATGCTCCAAAATACTTTGAGACTTTTCAATGGAAATGGTTACTCAAAATTACCTTGTTTTACAAGTTGGGCACTTGGCCCTTGAAGCAACCCGAGTGCCAAATTCCTCTTGCAGCTGAATAATTTATCACCGAGTGACAAGATGTGTTGAATAGACCATTATTGTCAAAATTATGGAAGTGGCTGTCATGGAATCCGGTACGGTTGTGTGATATCACGATAACATAGCTTCCAGCATACCCACTGGATGCTTCTAAAGGCATGTTACACATTTTCAGTGGCACTACAGATCTGACTTTTGAATTCAAATGCAATGCTTAGAAAGGCTGCCAAAAAAATGGCAATTTGGAAGAAAGATCTTTTTGATGCAGGCACAATGCATTATGGTCATCATAGAATTGACACAACACAAAATGGTGTCATTCAGACCTTTCCCCTCAGTAGAGGAGTCAATAACCAGTGGTCATGGTTTTAAGGGGAGGAGTGGGAACTGCAGGTACCCACAATCCTCTGGGTGAAAAATTATTTCCTCAAATCCCCTCTAAAGGGTGATGGAGGCTGGAATCCTCAAGATATTTAAAAATTATTTCGGTGAACTGTACTGGCCAAGAGTTGGAAAATGTGATTTGAATGGATAGTTGCCTAATGACTGGTATGGACACAATAGGCTGAAGGACCACCTACTCCTACAATGTTGTTAAAAAAAACTATGATTCTATGACTCATACCACCACACCTTTTTTCTTTTATAGGACTATTCAATGTACCCAGTCGCCCTTTTCATATTTATAATATGAATGCACACTAGAAGAGATGATACATAAATTAGGAGTATTGGGTGTGAATTTGGAGGAATGATGCAGCGAGGAACATATTTGCAGATTATGGGAGGATCAGGGTAAGGCAGGGAAATCATGGACCCTGGTTCTTATGTTTCTGGGCTCTTTATTCTGCCTCTCTTTTTAGCCCCTAACAGCTTTGCGATACACCTTGGGTCCTATACAATATGATCAGCAGGAAAGGAGGGACAGGAGCAGACTGTGATTGGAGGACCAGAAGAGAGACAGGATATCCAATTGTTGGAACAGCAGCTTCTCACCAATTTGATCTCTCAGTTACGGGGGACAACCTTGCTCAGATTGGGCATAGAAGGCTGTCTGAACCTGGGTCCCTTAAAGATATAGGCCGCAGGGATTAAGAGCATTCGTGCTGCCCTCTTTGGGTTCTGGGGAGGACTGTGCAACAAATGCAGAGGGAAAGGTGATTCCCAGGTCTGAGAGCAATAGAATATTCTCAAGTGCATGATGCTGGTGTGTGGCTCTGAGGTGCAGGTGCGCGGAGTTGTGAGAGTTAAAATAATGTACATGAGAAACCAGAAAGAAAAATTACTGCTGCATCACCGAGCAAGGAAAAAAAAATCTGGTCTGAACAGGAACCAGCTTCAAGTTTCTTAAGAGCTTTGAGCAATTGAGAAATATTAATTAGCATTTCACAGTGCTTAAAATGCTTAAGGAGCTTACAGTCTGATTTGCGCTCTCAGCGGGAACCAAAGCAGGCAGCTGAAGTTATGCCAGCCTTAGGCAGGGTGGTGCTGTGATCAGAAATGTTCAGTCCCATTAATTCTAGGCTGGATAGTATTGTACTTGCAACTGGGGGTACGAGGTATGTTTGTCAATTCTTCGGCAACTCCCAAGATTTGAGACACTGAAAGAAATGAAAAATGAATCAAAGAACTTAGAATAAGCAATCTTGAAAAGACCTAACCCTCCCAAACCTGAACAACAGTACAGGTTGATGTGCAGATATGCATCCCCTGGAACATTACACCAGTGGTCTGCTGAAATCTGTCATGCCTAGGAGTTGTACACTCTTTCCCCGCTGAAAAAAAATGACATTATCTTTTTCATAAGCTGTTTCAAATGGGTTGATACAGGAGCTCTCAGAGATTGGAAAACTGCTATAAATGATGAAAATATTTATTAATCCCCTCACAAAGGATTACTAGTTTACTTGTATAAAAAAAAAGCTTCCTATCTTTCCACAAATGTAGGTGATTTGTCGTAGGGTTATTGGACACTGCAGCTCAAATTTGTGAGGTTCAATTCCACCAGTGAATACAGAGTTAATGGCTCTCCATCTAATGCATTCAAAGGAAACAAAATAATTTACTCTTTTTTTTTCTGGTTACTCACCTTTCAACTGTTTGCATCAGACGTTAAACTATTCTGCTTTGTGTTTGACGTTGACATGAGTCTGACCTCCAATGCAAAGGAGGTCTCAATCTTTAGTTTCCTGTGTGTTTCAGCTTTCAATCTATGAAAGCTGTTAGCTTTTTAAACAATATGTGAATATACAAGGTGTCTTACCCTTGGTTAAGCTTTTGCAGCATAGCTCAGCATGCTCCTGAAAATGGAGTGTTATCAATTGGCGAAATGAAAGACCTTGAAAATCACAATGTGTTCTCCAGTGAAGCAGTTTTGGTAATAATTACGTGGTATGCCTGCTTTAAGCCACTTAAGCTTTAAAATTGAGCATGTGAATACAATACAAAGTGATAATTTTGTTGTGTCAATGGGATACACAAGTCCCAGAAACTCTTTTGACACTTTCAGACATTAGATGTCCTGCTCCAAGGACTGCAAACAAAAAAAAATCTAAAAGACAGAAGTACAGGTCCCCAGTATATCCTTGATCCTAAATGCACAGTAACCAGCCAAACCTCCACAGAAGTTCTTGACAAAAGCATAAAGTTGAAAACGATTGAGTTTTTTTGTAAATCTTATCCAAGAGTCTGAAAAGGTCAATTCGGATAACTATGATAATCACCACCCACCGCAGTGATGTCATATGAAAAATATACAAGCTAGGCCTGAGTTCTCAACCCCTCATTCTTTGAAACTCTAATCTAATTGAAACCTGCAAACTACTCAAAGGAATATAGAGGGTATATGCAGATAAGGTGTTTCTTCTGGTTGGAGTGTCTAAAACCAAGCAGTACATCTTTAAAATGAGGGAATGCTCCTTATTTGGAAATAGGGAGTAATTATTTCACTCTAGAGTTGTGAACCTTTGGGATTGTCCACCACAGAAGGCTTTGGAGGATCAGTAATTCAATATGTTGAAGATAGAGTTGCTCCCATTTTCTATGTTTCTATGATTAATGCATGATTAGCAGTGACATACAGGAGTTGGGGATTAGGTGGAAGCATTGAAGTGTTCAATAGCTATGATCTCACTGAATGGTGAGCAGGCTGACTGGCCTATTCTGTTCCTATGTTCCTATTTCCTTACGATTTGAGGAGTCTATCATACATTCATCTTATTAATGTAACAAGAAAATAGTTAATAAGCAATAAACAATTTCTTATTCAATAAAACAGCCTCTTGTAGTTGTGATTTCAAATAAACCTGTTGGACTATAACCTGGCATTGTGTGACTTCTGACCTTGTCCTTTCCAGTTCAACACTGACACCTCCCCATCAGCACTAGGCCCATGTAAGCTCTGTAGATCCCTACATTGCAAAGAGAATAGTGGTGACTTCATCCACCATGTGATGAGGTGCAGGCTCAGTCTATCTGTACAAACAACATGGTGACCAGTACTGGAGGTCTGAAAACTTTTCAGCATCTTCACACTCAGCTCTAATTTGACTGCTCCTACACTCATATTCAACAGCATGAAGATTTGAACACTTAAGAATCCTCCCGATGATGATCTTGTGGCAAGATTCAACAAGGAAAAATCTACAATTAATGATGAAAGCATCTCAGACTCAATAAGGCATCTCTTGTAGCAGGAGAGTCTACAGTCACTTGGAGAAAGAAAATGAATTATCTGAAGCAGATACACACTACACCATGTGGCAGTAGTCTGATGGAGCAATCCTGGGTCATGGTTCAGCTGGAGAGCAAAAAAACATCATGGGTTTTGTCATTAAAGCCAAACTCACTGGTGGATAAGAGAAAACTTCAAAAATATCACATATTACTGACTGGGAAAGAAAGTAGTTACAACTCAGATCAAGAGTTGCCACCATAGCAGGCATGCATGACTGCAGCAAGGGAAACCAACAGTACAAAAGCTATTTAAAGTGAGATCATGGGGGGACATAATGCAATCAGAATTAGAGTGACAAGAGAGTACATTAAAGGACTAAGCAGTCCTGGTCCATTGGAAGTTGAAAGTTAGAAGCCTTCATTAAGTTCACAGAAAAAGTAGATCCTTCAATTAAAATTACATTAAAGGAGGGAATTATTTAAACCACAGTAAGCAGGGATCTTCCAAGGGGAACAAAAAAAGGTGAAACAGGAACAACTGTAAAGTTGCAAAGTAGACATCATATTTATCTTTTAAAGCTGCTGAAATGAAGACTAATTTAAAACCGTGATTCATGTGGTCATTGTTTATTAAAGCTGCAGGCAGCAGGATTATTTTAGTAAAGTAATTAAGGAAATGGGAATATCTACAAATTTTGGTGCTGCTGAGGATATAAGACATCAAATCAATAACTATTATCTCAGGTCAGAACCTAACACCACAAAGGACTTTTAAAATATTATTTTATCTTCCTTTTTTCACAAGACTCTCTCCTTTTAAATATTTACACCTGTTTATAAGTGTGCTTGATGTTATGCTTTATCATGTTGCTTGTGATTAATATGTAATAAAATTCCTTTTTCTTTCATTCAAAAAAACCCTTGTAATTGAATTGGCCCTTAATTTTGAACTGGTGAACTTCATTTTAGTTCAAGCGTAATGAAGTTGCTAACTAAAAATAAAGTCTTTGTTCAGGTCAACCAAGGAAGTTAAAGAGGGAAGCCAATTTACCCATCTTTATCTGGTTGTTATAGCTGGTATTCTATTTCAAGTTTTTTTTTTAATGGCAGTCTTCAAATTGTCTCAATTCTAACAAAAGGGAAGTGATCCTGATCACATTCAGGATGATCACCTTGGGATCATTTGCAGGGAAGCATAAATGAATTGCGGTATAGTGTAACTGGAACATGCCTTTATGTTAAAAGCCGGTCACATAATGTTTATATCTTATTATGTTGTCTTAGTCAATAGTTGTTGCTAGGCCATCAGCAGTATAGTTTTCAATTGATTTTCACAAACAGTGATCTGCAATGAAAGGAAATTTCAGAAGATGCATTCTGTAATTGGAGCAACCCTGCATACAAGCATAACTACACAGAAGTGATATGATTAGATTAGATTCCCCTACAGTGCGGAAACAGGCTCTTCAGCCCAACAAATCCACACCGACCCTCTGAAGAGTAACCCACCAAGACCCATTTCCCTCTGATGAATGCACCTAACACTATGGGCAATTTAGCAAGGCCAATTCATCTGACCTGCACATCTTTGGACCATGGGAGGAAACCGGAGCACCTGGAGGAAACCATGCAGACACGGGTAGAATGTGTAAACTCCACACAGACAGTCACCTGAGATGGAATCGAACCTGGGTCCCTGGCGCTGTGAGGCACCAGTGCTAACCACTGAGCCACCGAGCCACTCCCAAATAAATACTGCATTTGAGAGATAGTGAGGAAAGAGATCAATCTGAGACTGGTACAGTTGAGAATAGAAGTGAGTCAGTCAGGACAGGCAGGGACAAGGTAGGACTAATAAATTAAACTGCATTAATTTCAATGCAAGGGGCCTAACAGGGAGGGCAGATGAACTCTGGGCATGGTTAGGAACATGGGACTGGGATATCATAACAATTACAGAAACATGGCTCAGGAATGGGCAGGACTGACAGCTTAATGTTCTAGGATACAAATGCTACAGGAAGGATAGAAAGGGAGGCAAGAGAAGAGGGGGAGTGGCATTTTTGATAAGGGATAGCATTACAGCTGTGCTGAGGGAGGATATTCCCGGAAATACATCCAGGGAAGTTATTTGGGTGGAACGGAGAAATAAGAAAGGGATGATCACCTTATTGGGATTGTATCATAGACCCCTCAATAGTCAGGGAAATTGAGAAACAAACTTGTAAGGAGATCTCAACTATCTGTAAAAATAATAGGGTGGTTATGGTATGGAATTTTAACTTTCCAAACATAGATTGGGACTGCCATAGTGTTAAGGGTTTAGATGGAGAGGAACTTGTTAAGTGTGTACAAGAAAATGTTATGATTCAGTATGTGAATGTACCTACTAGAGAAGGTGCAAAACCTGACCTACTCTTGGGAAATAAGGCAGGGCAGGTGACTGAGGTGTCAGTGGGGGAGCACTTTGGAGCCAGCGACCATAATTCTATTAGATTTTAAATAGTGATGGAAAAGAATAGACCGAATCTAAAAGTTGAAGTTGTAAATTGGAGAAAGGCCAATTTTGACAGTATTAGGCAAGAACTTTCAAAAGCTGATTGAGGGCAGATGTTCGCAGGTGAAGGTATGGCTGGAAAATGGGAAGCCTTCAGAAATGAGATTATGAGAATCCAGAGACAGTATATTCAAGTTAGGGTGAAAGGAAAGGCTGGTAGGTATAGGGAATGCTGGAAGACTAGAGAAATTGAGGGTTTGGTTTAGAAGAAGAAGAAAGCATATGTAAGGTATAGGCAGGATAGATCGAGTGAATCCTTACAACAGTATGAAGGTGTAATCTTAAAAGGGAAATCAGGAGGGCAAAAAGGGGACATGAGATAGCTTTGGCAAATAGAATTAAGGAGAATCCAAAGGGTTTTTACAAATAGAATAAGGACAAAAGGGTAACTAGGGACAGAATAGGGCCCCTCAAAGACCAACAAGGCAGCCTTTGTGTGGAGCCACAGAAAATGAGGGAGATACTAAACATGTATTTTGCATAAGCATTTACTGTGGAAAAGGATATGGAAGGTATAGAAAGTAGTGAAATACTTGGTGACACCTTGCAAAATGTCCATATTACAGAAGAGGAAGTGCTGGATGTCTTGAAAAGCATAAATCCCCAGGACCTGATCAGGTGTACTCTAGAACTCTGTGGGAAGCCAGAGAAGTGATTGCTGGGCCTCTTGCCGAGATATTTGTATCATCAGTAGTCACAGGTGAGGTGCTGGAAGGCTGGAGGTTGGCTAACATGGTGCCACTGTTTAAGAAGGGTGGTAAGGACAAGCCAGGGAACTATAGACCAGTGAGCCTGATGTCAGTGGTGGGCAAGTTGTTGGAGGGAATCCTGAGGGACAGGATGTACATGTACTTGGAAAGGCAAGGACTTATTAGGGATAGTCAACATGGCTTTGTGCATGGGAAATCATGTCTCACAAACTTGATTGAGTTTTTTTGAATAAGTAACAAAGAGGATTGATGAGGGCAGAGCTACAGATGTGATCTATATGGACTTCATTGCTGGAACAGCACAGCAGGTCAGGCAGCATCCAGGGAACAGGAGATTCGACGTTTCGGGCACAGGCCCTTCTTCAGGAATGAGCAGAGAGTGTTCAGCAGGAGAAGATAAAAGGTAGGGAGGAGGGACTTGGAGGAGGGGCGTTGGAAATGTGATATGTGGAAAGAGGTCAAGGTGAGGGTGATAGGTCGGAGTAGGATGGAGGCGGAGAGGTCAAGAAGAAGACTGCAGGTCAGGAAGGCGGTGCCGGGCTGGAGGGATCCGGCTGAGACAAGGTGGGGGGAGGGGGGATGAAGAAACTGGTGAAGTCCAAGTTCATCCCCTGCGGTTGGAGGGTTCCCAGTCGGAAGATAAGACGCTCCTCCTCCGACCGTCGGGTTGTTGTGGTTTGGCGGTGGATGAGTCCAATGACCTGCATATCCTCGGTGGAGTGGGAGGGGGAGTTGAAATGCTGTGCTACAGGTTGGTTGGGTTGGTTCGTCCGGGTGGCCCAGAGGTGCTCTCTGAATCGCTCCGCAAGTAGGCGGCCTGTCTCCCCAATATAGAGGAGGCCACACCAGCTGCAGCCGGTGTGGCCTCCTCTATATTGGCCTCCACCCACATCATCTACTGCATCCGCTGCAGCTGGTGTGGCCTCCTCTATATTGGGGAGACAGGCCGCCTACTTGCGGAGCGATTCAGAGAGCACCTCTGGGCCACCCGGACGAACCAACCCAACCAACCTGTAGCACAGCATTTCAACTCCCCCTCCCACTCCACCGAGGATATGCAGGTCATTGGACTCATCCACCGCCAAACCACAACAACCCGACGGTCGGAGGAGGAGCGTCTTATCTTCCGACTGGGAACCCTCCAACCGCAGGGGATGAACTTGGACTTCACCAGTTTCTTCATCCCCCCTCCCACCTTGTCTCAGCCGGATCCCTCCAGCCCGGCACCGCCTTCCTGACCTGCAGTCTTCTTCTTAACCTCTCCGCCTCCATCCTACTCCGACCTATCACCCTCACCTTGACCTCTTTCCACATATCACATTTCCAACGCCCCTCCTCCAAGTCCCTCCTCCCTACCTTTTATCTTCTCCTGCTGAACACTCTCTGCTCATTCCTGAAGAAGGGCCTGTGCCCAAAACTCCTGTTCCCTGGATGCTGCCTGACCTGCTGTGCTGTTCCAGCAATAAAGTTTCAACTTTGATCTCCAGCATCTGCAGACCTCACTTTCTCCTCTATATGGACTTCAGTAAGGCGTTCAAAAAGTTTCCCCATGGGTGACTGGTTAGCAAGGTTAGATCTCACAGAATACAGGGAGAACTAGTCCTTTGGATACAGAACTGGCTCAAAGGTAGAAGACAGAGGGTGGTCGTGGATGGTTGTTTTTCAGACTGGAGGCCTGTGACCAGTGGAGTGCCACAAGGATCGGTGCTGGGTCCTCCACTTTTTGTCATTTACATGAATGATTTGGATGCGAGCATAAGAGGTACAGTTAGTAAGTTTGCAGACGACACCAAAATTGGAGGTGTAGTGGACAGTGAAGAAGGTGACCTCAGATTACAACAGGATCTTGATCAGATGGGCTAATGGGCTGAGAAGTGGTAGATGGAATTTAATTCAGATAAATGAGAGGTGCTGCATTTTGGGAAAGCAAATCTTAGCAGGACTTACACACTTAATGATAAGGTCCTAGGGAGTAATGCTGAACAAAGAGACCTTGGAGTGCAGGTTCATAGTTCCTTGAAAGTAGAGTCGTAGGTTGATAGGATAGTGAATAAGGCGTTTGGTATGCTTTCTTTTATTGGTCAGAGTATTGAGTACAGGAGTTAGGAGGTCATGTTGTGGCTGTACAGGACATTGCTTAGGCCACAGTTGGAATATTGCATGCAATTCTGGTCTCCTTCCTATCGGAAAGATGTTGTGAAACTGGAAAGGGTTCAGAAAAGATTTACAAGGATGTTGCCAGGGTTGGAGGATTTGAGCTACAGAGAGAGGCTGAATAGGCTGGGGCTGTTTTCCCTGGAGTGTCGGAGGCTGAGGGGTGACCTTAGAGAGGTTTGCAACATCATGAGGGGCATGGATAGGATAAATAGACGAGGTCTTTTCCCTGGGGTGGGAGAGTCCAGAACTAGAGGGCATAGGTTTAGGGTGAGAGGGGAAATATATAAAAGAGACTTGAGGGTCAACCTTTTCATGCAGATGGTGGTGCGTGTGTGGAATGGGCTGCCAGAGGAAGTGGTGGAGGCTGGTACAATTGCAACATTTAAGAGGCATTTAGATGGGTATATGAATAGAAAGGGTTTGGAGGGCCGGGTGCTGGCAGGTGGGACTAGATTGGGTTGGGATATCTGGTCAGCATGGATGTGTTGGACCAAAGGGTCTGTTTCCATGCTGGACACCTCTATGACTATAACTCTATGACTCTAAGTGGACACAAAAGAGTTAATTGTAATATTTCGAAGAAGCACAGAAAAAATTCTCTACAATGGCCAAGCTAATATTTATTCTTCAGGGAACATTTGTTTAACAGATTATCCAGGCACTTTCATGTTTCTATTTGTAACCCTTGTGGTATGCAAATTAGCTGTCATATGTTCTAAATTACAACCATAACCATACTTTGACAAATACTTCACTGGGGCATTCCAAAAGTACATCATAACCAAAATGGAGAAAGGTATAATAAAATGGCAAGCATTTTCTACGTTTTTGTATTGACCGACAACTGGATATCTTGGCCTGAGAATTACTATTTAAATTAAATCATCCATACACCTCACTCATCAATGGAAAACATGTTGCCAGTCTTTTTTTTGAGAGGACTGAAGTTAAAAGAACTTTTTAAAACAGTTGTTTAAGCCAATCCTTTGAGTTCTTGTATGCAGCAAGGCAGATTATTGTTTCAGAGGAAGATGATAATAAATATTACATAAAATAAGTACATATATTAAAATTCCAACTCAGTGACCATGTTGAGACAGTCACTGCCACAAATCTGCCAGACATTTTATGCACTGTGATTCTAGTGTCACACAATGTTTTGTGAAAAGAGGAGAGCGGAAGGAAATCAACATTAATAGGGAAATGGTGTTGGGGAAATGGATGGGATTGCAAGCAGATAAATCTCAGGCCCTGATCATTTACATCTCATACTATTTAAAGAAGTGTAGTGGAAATAATGGAGGTATTGGTGGTCATCTTCCAAGATTCCACAGACTCTGGGACAGATTGAAGTTGATTGGAAAGAAAATGAGAGTTGATTGCCTGCCATTGATAGTAGAGATAATGCTAGAGTACATTATAACATGGTGAACAGCTGGGTCCATTAAAACCAATGGCAGGATTGGACAGAGTCAACATAGATTTATGAAAGAGAAATACTTGACAAAACTACTGGAATTCTTTGTGGATGTAATTAGTGGAGTTGACTGGGGGAGTCAGCTGATGTGGGTTTATTTTGATTTTCAGAAGGCTTTCGACCAAGTCCCACGTAAGTGATTGGCATGTAAGATTAAAATGTATGGGGTTGAGGTAGTGTATTAAGATGGATAGAAAACTGGTTGGCAGATATAACATAAAAGAATGGGAAGAAATGGATCTTTTTCCAAATGGCAGGCAAAGACTAATGGAGTATCCCAGGGTTCAGTGTAGAACGTCATCTATTCACAATATATATTAAATGATTTAGATGAGGGAACTAATTGTAATAACTCAAAGTTTGCAGATGACACAAAGCTGGGTAAGGAGGTGAACTGTGAGGAGGATACAGAGATGAGAGAGTAGCCATATGTAGTATAATGTGGATAAATGTGAGGTTATTCACTTTGGTAGTAAAAACAGAAAGGCAAATTATTATTGGAATGCCTGTAAATTGAGAGAGGGAAATGTGCAACAAGAACTGGGTGTTCTCTCACCAATCAGTGAAGATAAGCATGCAGGTGGTCAAGAAGGCAAATGGTATGTTGGCTTCATAGTGAGAGGATTTGAGTATAGAAACAGGGATATCTTGTCACAATTGTGCAAGACCTTGGTGAGACCATATTTACAATCCTGTCTGAAGTTTTGGTCTCCTTATATGAGCAAGGCTGTTCTTTCTAATGAGGGAGTAGAGTGAAGGTTTACCAGAATGATTCCTGGGATGGCAGGTCTAATGTCTAAGAAGCAATACACTTGGTTAGGATTATATTCACTGGAGTGGAGAAGAATCAGGGGTGATTGCATAGAAGTGTATACAATTCTAAAAGGACTAGGCAAAGTAGGTGCAGGGAAGTTGTTCCCACTGACAGGGCAGTCCAGATCAAGGGATAAACTCCTGACGATATGGGATAAACCATTTAGGACTGAGATGAGGAGACATGTCTTCACACAGAGTGGTGAGCCTGGAGAATTTGCTACCACTGAAAGCAGTCGAGGCCAAAACATTGTATAGTCTCAAGAAGTTGGACATAGCATTGGGGCCAAAGAGATCAAAGTATATAGTGGAAAGCAAGAACAAGCTATTGAGTTGAATGATCTGCCATGATCACGATGTGTGGCAGAGCAATCTTGAATGGCCAAATAGTCTACTCCTACTTTCTAAGGTTTTATGCTTCGATATTGTCCTGCACTTAGTTTAAGCACTTTCTTACTTGCTCTGAACAGCTACGGTTAAGCCAAACACTAGTATTTTCAATACAGTGTGTGCACAATATGATGCCAATAGACTACCATGTGAGTTGGATTTGAGAAGTAATTGGACCAGCAATAATAACATTAATGCACAGATTCACGGTTATATTATTGAGCTGCTACTTCACGCTGAGTGTAAATTTATAATGAAAGTTAAAGACGGAAAAATGTGCATAAATAGAGCTGATCAAACTACTCAACTATAAAGCACAAATAACACATGCGCTAAAAATAACATCCAGACTAATTTCCATACTATTAAGTATGCTTTCCTGATCATTAACTCCCAATGTTCCAAACTGAGTTGGCAGATATTTTTCATATAAGTTCACACTCGCACAGCAGAATTGTTAAGAGAATAGCTGCATAAGTCTCTCTGTTGGTGATCATTTAACAGGGTTGAGGAGACAGCTAGAGAACAGAGAATAAGCAATAACTTTAGAGATTTTGCCCACATATCACCGCAAGGCAATAATAACTAAACAGCGCAATGTCAAAGAAGATGCAGGAACACAGACACCTATTTGGGGAAGAGGTTAAAATAGCCAAATCTTTGAAGTTGGCAGATAAGTGGGCAAAAACTCAAATTTATTGCTCATTCTTTGAACTTATGCGACTACTCCATTAACAATTCTGCTGTACAGTGTGAACTTATGTGAAATATGTCAAGCAGTTGACACAGTTGCTTTTATTTTAAAAATACATTTAGTGTTCTAGACTTTATAAATAGAAGCAGAGTGGATAAAACAAGTATAAAAGAAAATTTAATTTTTTTGACAGCAATAACAGCTTCCACTTCGATGCATCTTTTAACAAGGGAGAAAATATTCTATGGTAGATCACAGGAGCATTAACAAACAAAGTTTCAAAATGGATGACATAATGAGATTGAATCAAAAGGCTGGGCTACTGACTTATAAAATTGAGAATGCATAGGAGGTCAGAATTGGAAGGACACAGTTCTCAGAGTTGTAGGGTTGGCAGTGGTTACAGAAATATTTGCAAAGTAATGAGGTCATGATGAAATTTGAAATTAAGGTTGAGGCTTTTTAACATTAAGTATTGCTGAACCAAGAACTATTAAAAGTCAGCACGGAGATGATGGAGAATTGGACTTGGTTCAATTTAAGATATACAGAGTTTTTAAAAATATATTCAAATTTATGATTAGGAAGTTGACATTTGGGAATTGGATAGATAAGTCTAAAGATTAGAGGTGTACATAACGGCATCAGCAGATGAACTGAGATAGGGGAGAAATGGACAATTTGATCGGGATAGGAATAAATGGTGTTGCTGATGGAGAGATTGGAACTTCAGCTCACTACGGAATGGGGCACTAGTGTTGTTCCAGTCCTTGATCAACTTCAGACAATGGTCAAGAAAGGGATGCTGGTGGTCGCTAGGAAACAGCACGTTTTGGAACAATTGGCTGCTCATCAAATACACATTGAAAAATAAGAGGCAGTAAAAGGCTCAAGAGAGTTGTTGCCTTAGAAATCGGAAATTTGAGTTCCAAAGAAGTCACAGTTGACTTGAAATGTTAACTTTCTCTGTTGCTACAGATGCCGCCAGAGCTGCTGAGTTTCTCAAGAATTTGTTTGTTTTTGTTTTACATATGCCTTGGACTTTTATCTAGAAAATCATATGTCTCATAATATTTCACTTATTACTGCTACCTTTTCCAAAATACTTATCTCACCTTGGGCAATGTTGCAAGGAAACAAGTAACGACCCATGTTTGCCACAAATACAGACACTAAATGTACCCTAGTGTGGTGCTACTATGCCTTTAAGAGGTGTATTTTGTCCTGTAGTCCATTCCACAACCAACACCACATTGACCCCTCCCCACTGCATCTTCCCATGTAACTGTCCCTTGACCCCCCTCCCTGCTCACCATCCAAGGGCCTAAACAGTCTTTCCAGGTGAAGTAGCATTTCACCTGTACCTCCCTCAATCTTGTGAATTGTATTTGCTGCATACAATGTGGCCTACTCTACTTTGGAGAAACCAAACGCAGACTGGATAACCACTTTGTGGAATATCTCCGGTCTGTGCGCAAGCATGACTCTGACCTTCCCATAGTCGGTCATTTTAAGACAGCGTCTTGCTCGCATGCCCACATCTCTGTCCTTGGCATGCTGCAGTGTTCCAGTGAATCACAGCACAAACTGGAGGAACAACATCTCATCTTCAAACTAGGCACTTCACAGCCTTCTGGACTTAATATTGAGTTCAACACCTTCAAACTGTGAACTATGTTTTCTCTTTCTTTTAGCTTGCTACATTTTGTTATCATGTCCTCTCCCCTCGCTCCCCATTCCTGTTGGACTTTCTATCCATTCAACTCTGGCAGGAGACACATCATTGTTCTGCCACTCTCACATTCTGATCACTTAATCTGAACTATTGACATTTTATTTCCACACTATCCTCACACTTCATCCCCCCAAAAAAACTATGACATAAATGCTGTCCCATCCAAACTTCATTTCAGTTCCACAGAATCATCATCTAGACTCAAAACGTTAGCTTGCTGTCTCTCCGTGGATGCTGTTAGACCTGTTGTGATCTCCAGCATTTGTTGTTTTCAGTACACATTCCAGCATCTACAATAATTTGCTCCTAAATCTGTAACATATATGATTTGCTGCATTTACCCAGAAGCTGTCCAGCATTTCTTGCTATCTGTAATCATGTAGCACCAAGGGACATTGAGGATGCATGTGTCGGAAATCTGGTTCCAAGTGCTAAGCCAGATCCCAGAACACAATATAGTCAACTAACAAGACTGGACAACACAACAATGCTACCAGCAAGGACACTGTTAATGTGGTGCACAGGTTAAATCAGGTTCAAAGTTAATCAAGCAAAAGATAAATTTCAGAAGATGACCAAGTTATCCATATTATTAACTTCACACACTATGTAAATTGTAATTGTGGTTCTGTTCGCCAAATTTGTGTTGCAAATGTTTCATCCCCTGTCTAGGTGACATCCTCAGTGCTTGGGAGCCTCATGTGAAGCGCTTCTGTGATGTTTCCTCCGGCACTTATAATGATTTGTATCTGCCGCTTCCGGTTGTCAGTTCCAGCTGTCCGCTGTAGTGGCCGGTATATTGGGTCCAGGTCGATGTGCTTATTGATTGAATCTGTGGATGAATACCATGCCTCTAGGAATTCCCTGGCTGTTCTCTGTTTGGCTTGTCCTATAATAGTAGTGTTGTCCCAGTCGAACTCATGTTGCTTGTCATCTGAGTGTGTGGCTACTAAGGATAGCTATAAATCACTATAAATGCCAGAGGAAACATCACAGAAGTGCTTCACAAAAGGCTCCCAAGCACTGAGGATGTCACCTAGACTGGGGACGAAACGTCGGCAACACAAATTCCCAGCTCGACGAACAGAACCACAACAACAAGCACCCGAGCTACAAATCTTCTCGTAAATTGTAATAACACAATCAAAGGCTTTTACGACCATTGAAATCAAAAAGTCCTGAAGAGACAGGTTGAGTCATATTAAAAACTAAAAATTGACATGGGACCAAGTGGTAAAACATCAACACTATACATCCTGATAGACATGTACCTCAGCATGTGGTTTTCCATGGTGCAACCTACAAGACGCCTTTGAACCATATTATGGCTCAATAATAACAATCACAATGCAGTACTAGAAGGAAAGCATACCCACTTTGAAAGGTCGAGAGTCATTAAAATCGAGAGACAAGTCTCTTTCCAGAGGGAAAACAAAATGGTTGATTGCCTTAAGTAATGAAAGATTAACTAACTACGGCAAATGACATGTTTGTGATGCTTGCCAGTGGACAAACTGATCAAATTACTGAAGGATGAACAGTGTCAATGTTTGATCTCACATAATGCTTGCATGGACAAAGAATGTAAGAAAATGTGCCTCGGAGCAATAGCTAGCTTGCTCAGGAATCATTTCATCAGCAACTGAAGGTTGAGACTGAGCAGGCTTATCACCTGTTTCGATCTGATCCTTAGGTAAGTCCAAGTAACTGGGTTACTTGTGATTGTAAGTATTGTACAGGTAAGTTTGTGATGCATTAATATTATTGCAGTATTTTTATACTGACCTTGCTTTATTAAAGAATAATAGGGTATATCCCATTTTTGGGATTGCCTTGGGTTACTGATGTCTGGAGTAAACCCAAAGGAACAGAGAAAGTCAGAATATTAGCCTATAAAGCTAAATGTATTGATCTGAGTAGCAGTGGGAGCCATGACATCCACATAATGGTTCCATCCATTAATTGGATGAGAAAAGCAACAGATCTATTCACAGTCTATGGGGAAAATTGCATCCTTGTGAAAAATTACTTCTCCAAATTTCCTATTGTTTGATGACTTAGCCACCAAATATACACAAACTTTGTTAACACAAGCATTATTTTCAGTTTATTCCATATCCCAGATTAGATAATGCAACACACATTTTATGATGTGTACTAAATGAAGATTGAGGAAGTTGGTTCAACATTTAAGAGGCATTTGGATGGGTATAAAAATAGGAATGGTTTACAGGGATATGAGCCAGGTCCTGGTAAATGGGACGAGATTAATTTAGGACATCTGGTCAGCATGGATAAGTTGGACCGAAAGGTCTGTTTCCATGTTGTACATCTCTGTGATGCCATGACTCAAATAACATCATCTACCACCATTCATGATTATATGGTTTTGGATATGGTATATACTATCAAATTAGTGATCGTTAAGTGTTGAACAACAAAACAAAATTTTCACATTACATATATGATTTTTTTTATCAAACACTAATGGAGAAGGGATTTTCATCCCCAATATAACTTATGCTCAGAAAGCAAGTATAAACAGCCTTGCCCAGCAACCAATTGTCAAACATTTCAAGACACAAGCTATTCTTCTTTAAAATATATAGAAGTATGAAAGAGATGTACAACAAGTGAGCAGGTGAAAAGAATGACCAGAACTGTAAACTGAGCAGAAATAGGAGCAAGAAATATAAACACAAAGATTTCTAAAACAATCAACTAACTCAGATAATGTAAAGTCGTTACTGATCATGGTGCTCCACTGTGAAGGAAAATAAGCCAGTTCAGATGAATGTACGGCACATCAATTATGATGACAGTGAGGACAATGACAAAGATAATTGTCCAGTGTTTTGAAAAGAAAGCTATGCTATCAAATAAATACAACACAGAACAATATGTACCTCGTCAGTTGGGAATTATGACAACCAGACCAGGATGAGCTGCAAAAGCTCCAAAGCATTCCATTGACATGTTAGTCTTGTAAAATCTTCTTATAACTTTGTGTAATTTTCAAATTGACACCATGTATCTCTGGTTGTTCCATCATGAAGTGCACTCAAGGCTGAAGTATTGTTACTTCAAATACCATATCTGTTTGAAATAGGTTTTAGCTTTGAAAGAAGGGAAATGCTATGTTCTATCCCTCAGTTAGTATGGCATTCTTATGATATCATCATTGTATCACAACATATGACCTGAGTGTACAAACAACTCATACTCCATCTTAGCTTGGATCACTTGAAACATGACACCCTACTGGAAGCATTCTCCTTTTTTATAATTCAATATAACTCCAGAAATTTGCAACCATGAATAATATTTGCATACAAGTGTTAGTTGTAATAAATGTTTGTTTAATTTTTCAACACTACAATATGTAGGTCCAGTTTCTAATGTTGTGTAAGATATAATAAGCATTGACACATCAGATAAAATACCTGGTGAATGCAAATTATCACCATGCTGTTACTCATTTGCCACACATTTTGACCAAACTATTGAGATTTGCAAGTAATACATTATATCTTCTACTACGTATAGTAACAATTTCCTGTCATATATGTTACATTTAATTTTACTGAAGTCTTCAATTATTGTAATAAAAGTTGCTTTAGCACAATATGTGTAAAAATAGCATGTGATCTGCTGGTATCTTAATAATAATATTATAACACATACTTCTTACTTACATTACCCTTCTACCATTTTATCCTGTAATGCCCTATGTCAACATTTAATAATGACAACACTTCCACCATCACAATTTGATTAGAAGGCCAAGTCAATGGAAAAACAGTAGAAGATATTTTTGGAAAAAAATCTGGGACCAACAAATAAAATTTCTGATATCCAGACTAAGGATGAAAAATGACTGTTTTTAAGAAAAGAAACATAATTCACAAAACACATGATAGAATTTATGAATTGAATATGTACAGAAGTAGATCTCAATTCCAATCCAACATTCATCAGTCATAAATGATCATTTGTCTCAATGTCACTTTTCATTCAAATATTCAATCGCCAATTTGATTATTTCGAGATCGAAAATCTGGATACAGATTGAATCATATTCTTGGGAATGAAAATGGGAAAACAGGAAGCATTGGACTTTGACTGGAGTGCACATAGTTTATCAATATACTTTCTAAGGCGGCATGGTGGCTCAGTGGTGAGCACTGCTGCCTCACAGCACTAGGGTCCCAGGTTCGATTCCAGCCTTGGGTGACTGTCTGTGTGGAGTTTGCACATTTTCCCCGTGTCTGCATGGGTTTTCTCTGGGTGCTCTGGTTTCCTCCCACAGTCCAAAGATGTGCAGGTCTGTTGAATTGACCATGCGAAATTACCCATAGAGCTTGGTGCATTAGTCAGAGGAAAATGGGTCTGGATGGGTTACTCTTCGGAGGATCAGTGTGGATTGGTTGAGCCTAAGGGCCTGTTTCCACACTGCAGGGAATCTAATCTAAAAATTAGAACGGTGTTGTGCTTCACTTGTTGTTTACAAAAGGTCATGTGATCTTTGGAAAAGCAAAGCTGTTTCGAGAAAGATGAAGTGAATTCGCTCCTTTTGAGAGACAAGGCAGTGGAAGGGGCATTCGGTTGCAGGAACAGCAGCTTTGGACAGTCATTTTCTGCTTTATCTCAGATTGGGGAATTGGAATGATAGCTCCAAGAAGCAAAGAGAAGTCTCATTCTTTCTCCTAGAGAAGAAAACAAACCCTGACAGTTGTGAAGGGTTTTGCTGGAAGCTATGCTCTCCCACTCTGTCTTTTCCTTAGAGAGAAGGGAATGCTCACTGAATAAACCATTTGGGGCTAACTGAGGAATTTCCATTGGCCTGTGCCTGGATTTCATCGACAGAAATCAAAAAGAATTGAGAAAGGCATTTCATTTCATCTTTGTGGTTGTGAATCTTGATACACAAGATTTATTTTGCCTTTTTTTTCACCCATAACAACTCTGTATTAATGTATGTCCCATTGCAGCCCATTTGCACATGAATATTTTCAGTATGGTGGCTCAGTGGTTAGCACGGCTGCCTCACTGAGCCAGGGACCTTGATTCAATTCCAGCCTCAAGTAACTGTTTGTGTGGAGTTTGTACATCTGCGTATCTATGTGGGTTTCCTCTCACAGCCCAACGATGTGCAGGTTCAGTGGATTGGCCGTGATAAATTGCCCATAATGTCCAGGGATGTGTAGATTAGGTGGATTAGCCATAGGAAATGTAAGGTTACAGGGATAGAGGAGCAGGCAGTGAGTCTGGGTGGGATGCTGTTCAGAGAGTTGATATCGACTGGTAGAACCGAATGGCCTGTTTTCACACACTGTAGGAATTCTGTAAATTTGAGTTTAAAGGCGATATAGTCTAAGTTTCCACAAATCAGTACAAGTAACATAATTTAACCATCTTGGTGATTCAATTGGACTTTCACACTTTCAGGATGTTTCATGGAATACTGAGGCTGTCAGATTTGTAACAATACTTGAGTGTATTCAATGACAGGGCAATCACAACTCAGTGGGGGTGAGAATTACAAAGATTCACATCCCTCAGGAATGAAGAAATCTTTTCTCATCTGAAGCCTCAAATTCTTATCTTGATGCTGTGTTCCCGAGTTTTGGATTCACAAGTTGATGGGAACAAACTATGTGAGCATTGCAAACCCCTTTAGATGCCCCATTGCAATGAAATAATCACTCCAAACAATGTAGGGTTGCCACATGCAACTCCCACTTATGCTGCAACAAAAATATACCTGGCCATCGGGAAATATAGACCAATATTTCATCAGGAAATGTATATTTTGAGAGTTGTTGTTTTTATTAAAAGGTGGGTGGAAGGGTGTGTAGGTGGTGGTTAAACCAGTGACAGATGGAGTACTCTTTCTAGTCACACCAGGATGCTGAAGCTGATTTCTGGTCACTTGGACTCCTCAGTTAGTGCACATCTCCCTGACCTTCCAGTTTGACTCTGTGGATCTAATTTTCGAGGAGTTGTACATTACCTGAAGGTATTCATTGAATATCTGGCAGCTTCCTCATATAATCTGGATGAGACTCAAAGAAGATGAAAATGAACGAAAGGGTCACCCATTATTGGAATCAAGGAAGCTACTTTGAGAAATTCTTTACTCATTCACAGGATACAAGCATCACTGGCAAAGCCAGCATTTATTATTCATACAATTGTGCTGAGAAGTTGGTGGTGAGCTATCATCTTTAACTAATGCAGTCTGTGGCACAGTTCCAGTCATATTGCTCTTAAGAAGTTTCAGGACCTTGATCCTGTAAAATAACATATTTCCGATTCAGTAAGGTCACTATCCATCTAGTGACAGTGAACACTAGTTTGGAAAGGGCTATCAAAGAAGCCTTGGTGAAAATACTGAAGTATGTCTTGTACATGGTATGTAATCATTTCGGATGGAGGAAGTCAATGTGTGTAAAGAATGCCATTCAATTGGGCTGCTTTCTCCTGAATAACATTGAATTTCAAATGTTGGTGAAGTTGAACTCATCCAGGTAAACAAAGTATATCAGGTACATATTCCTGATATGTACCTTACAGATAGTAGAGAGAGTTTGGGAAATCAAGAACTGAATTATCTACTACTGAATACCCAATCTCTGATCAACTCTTGTAAACACATTATTTATGTATCTGGTTAAGTTTCTGGTCAATAATAACACTCAGAGTATTCATGATGATGATTCAGCAATGATAATCTTATTGAAAGCCAAAGAGAGGTGGTTACATTCTCTTGAAGATGGTCATTATTTGGCATCAATGTTACTTGTCACTTATCACCCCAAGTCTGAATGTTACGTAGGTCTTGATGCAGGTAACTACAGATCCCTATATTATCTGAGAAGTTGCAATTGAAAGCAGTAATCACTGCAGAATTTGCTCACCTCCTGCCTTATGGAACAAGAAAGTTATTGATCTGTCCAGATCAAGCTTGAGGAACTCCTGCAGTAATGTCACAGCAATTCTGAATGGAATCTGTCATTCTCCCTGATATTAATTTGTTAATTTCTAAAATGAGAAGGGAGTTCAATTTTTAATGGAAAAAGATTTATTGTCATCTAACACTGTCACTCGAAATCTAAACATTTTAAATGAACGAGTGACAGGAGAAATATGAGAGGGAGAGAAAGACACAAGGCACACTTTTAAGAAACAAACTCAAACAGCAGATTTAGTGTTTCTCTGGAAACCTTCGGAAGATCTCTTAGGATGTTGTAAAGCAATGCTGTCAGACTTTGTACATTCCGTAACTCCAATGCTATCAGACCCAGCACCACAAAATATCAAGGTCTCTCACACTGTGCACACTCTTACTGTGTAGTCCCAGTTATCAAGCTGATAAAGGATAAAAGTTAAATACATAGGTAAAGGTCAATGGAATAATGGGCACAGTCACTGAATTCAGTCTCCAAAGCACCATAAAAGACCCAGAAAGCTAATTAATAGTGTCTCATTCAATCACTGTAAATATGTGACCTTCATGTTACCCAGTCCATGATAGAAACATTCTGATTGTTACAAAGCAGGGTTTCTCTGCCTTACCATGCACAACACTACAGGAGGGCTTGCTAATGATGAAGAAAAACATTGGTCCAAAGTAAATGAGAAAATACAAGATTGGAGATAACCATTCATTATTTAAATGTTGTGCATACTAAAATAAAAGAACGTTTATTTAAAATTTCTGCAAGCATTGTTGGTGTAGTGAGTGTAGCACACTTTCTCTTAACTATACTTATGAAACTGAGAGAAAGTGATAACCGTTTCACTGATCAATCAAAACTTTATCTTCTTCATCGACTTCTTCTTTCATTTGGTAAAATAATTAATCATCTTTTCACAAGCTATCAAAAACTCTTAATTTGTACTAAGACTTAATATTGTTCTGATCTCAGTGGAGACCAGCAACTTTGATTGAGAAATTTCGACTCCTATCTATTAACTAAAATAATTACACTGCAAGCTGAAGACTCTATTTTGTAAAAGATAGTTCAATCCTGAAATCCTGCAAAAATGAGTTCATTACCCTGTACTTTATAGATAGGAACGTTAAACCTTAAAATTCCTTCCTTCTGGACACAAACCAAGGTGTGTCACAGCTCTCAAGAATTTATTTCAACTTTCTTTAGTCCTCATGGAGATCTAAAATATCTTGCAATCCTTCCACTAGCTAAGAGTTAGCCGAACCCTCCAATTCCAAGTGATTCTCAATCAAAGAACATCCCTTGATATCTGACAATTGTCAGTTCTTTCCTAACACCTTGGAAAATTCTGTCTAGCTATCAACGTTCCTCTAGCAAACTGCCTGTTGGTAAGAAATCCAAAACCCAAACCGTCCCCAAAACACCTTGCTACAATCTATCTTGTTCTAATCACAGCTAATGTTTTTACTTGACAAGTCAGTTCCCAGATTAAATCTGGCTTGATGGGTTTGTTTTGTATTAACAAGGTGGTCTTTGACTGAAACAAGCACATGATGTTGCAGATATGATTCTAACAAAAATGTAGCATTCGTATTTTTGTTACATGTAGTTTCCTTTATAACTATACTAAACATGAATGGAGAATAGCACTTCTCAAAAACTCCTGCCTATTTCTGCTTGCATTCTAATAGGTGCTGTACATTGGAACTGAGAGAGGGGTTCTGTGAGGGGCAGTCTCTCAGCATTGCAGACTGTCTCTATGAGGAATCATATGAAGATTACCCAAGCTGCAGACTAATTCGCCAGTGGAGTTACCTTAACTCACAGACTAACCAGCTTTCCTCATAAGAACATACAAAAAAACTGCCACACAACATTATTACTTGAAATTCCATCATCGTTCCTTGACTGTCGCTGTGTCAAGGTTATGGAACTCCCTTCCAAACAGCACTGTGAGTATACCTACACTAGAGACTGCAGTTGTTCAAAAATGAGGCTTACCATGATCTTCTCAAAGTCAATAAATGCAAGCCTAGGAGGATGATGCCCACATCCCATGTCTTTTATTGTTTGAAAGAAAATGACCATCAGATTTGCCCCATGCTGTATTAGTCCATCTTATGCATTTAATGGATTGCCTGTCCCTCAGTCAGCAATGCAGTGTTCCAGGAGAGACTGAGAAAAACATGTGACCGAATTAGGGGTGACAAAAATAGAGAAATGCCCAACCCCTGACAGCAATCAAACAAATTCTAGGAGACATCAGTGAAAGGAGGACAACTGAAAAAGTTGTGATACCTTGCAATGTCAGTCCTGTTTAGAAATTAGTTCCAATATAAACATTTGCAGTAGATTTGTACTCTGGTCAGAGTGCATTTGGAATGTTGACAGCAGTTTGGGCCCCATATCTATGGAATGAAATGCTGGCATTGGAGATGGTCCAGAGGAGGTTTACAAGAGTGATCCTGGGGACGAAGGGCTTATCGATACGAAGAGCGGTAGAGTCTGGGTTTGCCTCTATGGAAGGAATGAGAGGAGGATCTGATTGAAAGTTACAGAATACAGAGAGGCCTGAACAGAGTGGACCTGGAGAAGATGTTTCCTCTCGCAAGAGAAACTAAAATCAGAGGGCATAGCCTCAAAGTGAAGGGGTGACTCTTTAGAACCAAGATGAGAAGCAAGTTCTTTAGCCAATCTGTGAAACTCATTGCCACAGAAGCTTATGGAGGCCAATTCATTGAGTGTATTTAAGACAGAGATAGATAGCTTCTTGATTAGTAAGAGGATCAAGAGTTATGTCACAAGGCAGAAGGATTGGGTTCAGAAACATATTATCCATGTCTGAATGGTTGAGCAGACTTGATGGACTGAATGGCGTAATTTGACTCCCTTACCTTCTTGGCTTACGGTCAGAGTAGGAAGCTGAAAAATCATCCAAGTACCAGAGAAATAAGTAGAGGGAAAGGATCTGACAGGATTAGGAGAAAGTAAAAAAAAAAACACACTCATATCTACAATCCAAATGATTTCCCAAATAACAATTTATTTGACAAAAGTGAATAGTCATGTCGTTCAATGGCAGAACAGATTTCATCCGATACAGGAAGATTGTGGTGGATGGGTGGTTCCATTCAAAACCAAAAAGGACAGTACTCACGATTTCCTGGTGGTTGATGGATTTTGGAAAGGATTGAAATCCAGGAGGTAGAGAGATTATAGAGAGGAAAAACTCAATGGGAATCACAACAGCCCATGGATGTAAGTAGGATGAAACTGGGTAAGGGGTAAAAAGTACAAGGGGTAAAAAGTAGCAAGAAATAAGTTTCATGGGACTGAGACAGGCTGAAATGATGAGTCTACCAGGGTTGTTTTGTTCTGTGCATTTGAGGGAAAAAAAAATAAGTCATATTTTAGGACTTGTAGATGGAAGCTCTTCAGAAGAGAAAACAATCTGGAACTCACTGCAGCTGATCTGGAGTGACAGCAGGATTGAAAAAAAAAATGAAATGCAATTGATAAGTATGCAAATACCACACTAATCCCCATCACATTTTGTAACAAAATCGTTGGTAAATGATGTTTTCAACCAAGAACCAGATGGCCTTGTAATAGTCTTTCAATGTCATTGGTTGCTACAAAGGGAATGGAGCAGAAACAAGTGATAGAGATCCTATCATTATATTTGGTAGATCCCTACTTTATCAATATTTCTGACTTGACTCACGCACACGTGACTATGTTTAGGTCTTATTAACCTCAGGGCCAATAGACTAACTCAATACAAACTTTTCATTCTAAATCCTTGTATTCTTTAGGAAGCAATAATATTTTTGATAGACTTACAAACCTGTTGAGAGACAAAACATTGCTGAAGTATTATGTATATATAATAGTGCAACTCTCAATATCAAACAATGAAATAGAGGTGTCCTCAGAGGATGCTTGTTTTCCTCCAGTCACCTGGGGAAAAGGAATATACCAAGAAATATCATCTTTTTGGCTTTGCTGGAGTCATGGAGTACAAATTGTCATAAAGATTGCTAAATCTTTGTTTTAAATACATATTTGTATATTCAATCATTCTATTTGTTCCCAGTTGTAACAAATCTATGGTTTGGAATCCAAACTTCACAGAAATCCAGATGGAAATTCACTGATCTCATCAGAATGCCAAAATCCAATGAGGAATAACAATGCATTAATTCTCTTTTTGCCAGTGTAAATAGCCTGATACCCAAGCACTCAGTGCATTCACGTGCAAGAGGCACAAACACGTGTAACAAACCAAGTATGGAACTTTCTATTTTGCTAATCAAACTTCAGAAACACTTTCACTTTTGCCATTTACAATCTACACCCTCTTGTCTCACACATGAGAAAGTTACAAAAAAATGCATGCTAAAGAAAACTTTGAAAAACAGACTTGAAATGAAAACAACGATCTTTAGAGGACACAGTATTTAGTGAACTGCATGAATTACAGCATTTGTAACAAACAATACAATGACACTTAGAAATTAATCAGAGCGTAGTGGACATGTAACAGTAGTAGTCAACAGTGGCAGATCAGACAAATTGTTGTCAACCAAATTCTTGCCCAGTTATTCAACAGTGAGTAATTTGAATTTCTGAAATCATCCAAGGGATCTTGCAGTCATGTAGCGGCTTTCATGACCTCAGGAAGTCATAGAGAGCTTCACAAACAATTAAGCATGTTTGAAGCATAGCCTAAAATGCAATAGAGGAAATCATACTTATGGATTTTGCAAGGTTGCGCAAAGCATTGAGATAAATAACAAATTAAGCTGTTTTGATGTCTAAAACAAGGCTACTCTGCGTGTATGTGAATGCATATGATTAGGGAATAAGAGGTACATATTGTCATGTGGAATTTGGATGTTACGATGATAAGAGAGACCTGACTCAAGCAAGGGCAAGACTGGGTGTAAAATACTCCTGGGTATTTAGAAAATTTACAAAAGGAAGGAACAGAGGAGAGTTGATAATGTCGGTTAAGGAGGGCCTTACAGGAGAACAAGCTCATAACATTTGCAACTTTTCAGTCTTCTCGCACTGAATCTGGGAAAGGCTGAAAGCCTGTGGCGAGCGCCTCTACAATTTCCACAGAATCAATTTGGCTGGTTTTGCTAGTCTACAGACCATAAACCTATGCAAAGGATTTAGAAGAACAACTTTACAGGAAAATTCTAAAGAAATAGTTATAGAATAGTTATAATGGGAGATTTAAATTATCTAAATATACATTGGGCTATTTGTAGTGCACAGAATAGCAAGTAGCAAATGTTCCTGAATTGCATGCAGGAGAGCTTCCTACAGCAATATGCTTCCAATCCAAAAAGAAAGGATATATTTTTGGACCTTCCCCTTAGAAATATGGTGGGGGGTCAAGTAGATCAAGGGTCAGTTAGGAGAGAGTGCTCATTGTAACTTAAGGTTCAGATGACGGTATGCAAAAATCTGGAGTGAGAAAAATCAACTGGAAGACAGCAGACTTTAAATGGGGCAAGAATAGAATTGGGGAGGATTGATTAAACAAGAGGTTGGTATTGGGACACTTGCTTTTCCTGATCTACTTTAATATGATATAGATCTTTGTGTATAGGGAGCAAGTTTGAAATTTACAGATATTACTAAACTGGGAAGCAATGTGAAGTGTGAGGACAGTGTAGAATTCTAGAAGGATACAAACAAATTATTGGAGTGCGCAGATAAGTAGAGCAGTTTCAATGCAAGGAAGTGTGAGGTGATGCATTTTGGGTGGTGGGGGGAAGGAACTTTGAAAAACAAAATATAAAATTGGGGATACAATTCTAAGAAGAGTGTAGAAGCAGAAAGTCCTGGATGAATGTGTATGCACATCACTGAAATGGTCAAACAGGTAGAGAGAGCAGTAAGTTAATGATACTGTATCCTTGGTTTTATTAACAAGGGCAGGGTGTACAACAGAAGAGAGATGAACTTATAAGTCACTTGTTCGACCTCAGCAAGAATATTGAATGCAATTGCAGGCATCGCATTATAGGAATGATGTGAATGCATTGGAGAGAGTGCAGAAGCAGTTTTCAAGAATAGTTCCAGTTCAATTCTGAGGAGAGATTGAAGCGGTTAGGACTCTTCTCTTTGGATTGAAGGTGACTAAGAGGAGATCTGATACAGCTTTACAAAATCATGAGTGGGATGGATGGAGTAGATAGGTAGAACTCATTCCCAAACACAGAAAGGGACAAAAAGAAGAGGTCATAGATTTAAAATGATCTAAAAACAAAGCAAGGGTGAAGTGAGGAAAAAGTTTTCATGGAGTAGTTAGGGCATGGAATGCACTGCCTAGAAGTACAGTGGAGGCAACTGCAATTGAGATATCAAGAGAGCATTGGATGATTATATGGATAAAAATAATGTGTACTGATATGGGGAAATGCAGGAGATTGGGAGTGGCTAGTGATGCTTATTTAACATGCCAGTGCAGGGACAATGAACCAAATGGCCACATCCTGCATTATACCAGTTCTGTGATTTTGCTTCAGTCACTTTGACCAGGGGATGTCTGCACTCTCCTCTTTTTAGTGCCATTTTACCAGTACCAGAAAGGAAAGAGGAGATTTCCGTATGACACCTGAAAGCCAGCATCTCTGGCAGTGGTTCAATTCCTTGATGAGGCACTGAAGTGACAGTACAAATTCCCTGGAGGGAACTTTGAACCATTGATCTTCTGATGTAGAAGTACAAGTGCTACCAGTGGGCAGGGAAGACAATTACCTGATCTATTCTAAAAATGGATTTTAGATGATATACTGCATCTTACCTAGTTATAGTCCAGAACATGGGCTGGATACATGTTAAACACAGATGATGTACAGGAGATGAATGTTGGTGTTGCAGCCAGGAGGAAAGGGGTAATTGCATTTGGATAATTGCAGCAGCAGTTACTGACCATTTATGCTGATCTCCATATTGCTTTCATTCTGGTGTGGCCCTATAAATGCACAGGAGTCAGAAATAGGAACCTAAACAATCCATTAAAACATGGATCCTCTTATGTGAATATTTTTTAGAAACACAGTAGGGGAATGATGCCTCACATAACATCCACACAGTGGTGCTTAATATTGAGCAACCTAACCAGCCATCTTTAAAAAGGAGGCCTGCTGGATATTCCAGGTAAGTTCAATAAAAAGTTACACAAATGAATTTTATGAAGAATGAAAGAGTGGATCTCTTGCTAGTCCTCGAGCAGAATTGCTGTACCTTGTTGAACTAACTGGGTCAATGATGGAGCTGCTACAAACTCACACATTGCCCCCAAACCTGCCAATTGGCAAGCCTCTGAGAATGCACAATGTAGTCACTCAATCAGAAAGGTAATGATGCCAAAATGTGAACATAAGCCAGGTCTCTTGTGGTAACAGCTGGTGGATATCTCAAACATTCTGTCCTATCACTGCTCAACTGTAACGACGGTCTCATTATATCATGCAGTGTTTGAGAGTTTATTATAGCTTTGTTTTCTTTTCTATGTACAATCTGTAGCAAGTCAGAACAAGCTGCACTTCAACCTCACCCCCACTCCACCCCTACCCCCGACCCCACTAACTGGGACCTTAATCTACAGAATAATATTCACTAATACTGGAGTAAATGAAATTCATGTGATTTTTCCATATCTGCAACTAAATATCGAACCCAAAAGGAACCAAAATAGATATTTGGGTAATGATTATGAAGAACTTGAAAGATCAGAAAGATCAGAAGTAAAAATCCTCAGACTTCAAAGGCCAATTGTTGAGATGGCTTGCCATTTAAAAAGTTGACATCATTTTGTAGAAAGAAACAAGCTTGCATTAAAAGTCAACTTGCACATTTCAAATTGCTTCACAGTCACTGAAGCAACTTTGAATTGAAGTCACGTCAATTTGAGCACAACAAGATCCCAAAAACAACAATCATACACATGGTAATATAATTTAGTTAGTGCTGTTGATTGGAGGAACAACATGAGCTAAGACATTGGGAGAACGTTTCTACTCTTTCAATGTCACATGATTGGTATATCCTGAGCAGGCAGTTAACGTTCATGCAAAGGATAGCAGAGTTCACCCAATAGTGCACATTTTATGTGTGCATTTGTCAAAGAATAAAGTGCCAACCAAGACAGATAATCAGAAAATGGGAATGATAATTGATATCAACAATTAACTAAAGGAAGCAAGATTTTAAAATAAAGCAGTTTGCTCCATTCAATTACTACAGCTTTAACATCCAAATCAGATTTTCACAGGGACATTAAATATTGTCTATAGTGTTCCTATCTAAAATAGTTGATACCACAAGAATACAGGGCGAAGACTGATTGTTTAGATGCAGACGCTACATTAATGGGGCTTGTTGTATTGCCCATTCCTGGGCTTTCACCTCTTGTACTAACCAACCCTGCTTGTAAACACTCTCCAATAGTTGGGAACCACAGCAACAGCAGAATGGAACAGATTTAGCTAAACAATTTGGCTTTTGTACTCGAAGCTTTATGAACAGATGCATATTGAAAGCCCATATTCCAGTATGGCACATTTTACAACTTTGCCTTTGTCAGACAATTACACACAACTTGGTCTTCATGTTAAGCAACCATCTGTTTTTCTTTGAAACAGATCTCATGCAATATCCAGACAGCAACATTAAAAAGACTTAAACCTCACAAATGAACAAGAGTTGGATACACAAACTGAAAAAAAAAAGAAATGTCTTGAAAAAGCAGTGACACTTTCTATTAGTGCAGAACTCCTATTTTCACTTCCAAGTATAAAAATTACAACATCTTTCAGTAAATTAGCGCAAGTCAATTCACCCTCAAAATTGTGCATTTTCTACTTATACAAGTAGACTTTGCCAAATGTAAAATCACATTTTGCGTTGAGTAATGAATTTTTTAAAATGATATCAACCACACATAGAAATGCTTGGTATGGAACATTTAATAAGGCAGCAAAGTGCTGTTGGCAATGGATATCTGATATACAAACAATAAGGGCTAGAAAAACACAACAAGCCAGGCAGCATCTACGGAATAACAAGAGGTAATGTTTCAGATCCACAATCTACAGCATTTCCGATGAGCATTCACTGATCTCTTTCTCTCAGTACAGATGCTACGAGATGTACTGGGCATGTACAGTACTTCATTTCTAATGGAGCAAAGAAAATGCCTTTTTGGGAGCCATCCATAAAGCAGGCAGATTCTTTGTGAACCTTCCATGCCCATGCGGCAAGAAACTCAACAACAGCTGATCAAAACCTGCTTTGGCACTCCACTAAAAGTGATTGGAAAAAACTGAGCATGAGGAATCATATACAACTGGCTGAGCCAAAAAACGAAATCCAAACAATAAATTGAGAGAAGAGGAAGAATAGGAGGAAACAGTGTTTCTACATATAGGCATCCATCAAACTGGACCTTTAAAAACTTATTTTATTTATTCATTTTTTTGCGGGATATGAGATCGCTGGCTGGCTGGCTAGCATTTATTCCCCATCCCTAGTTGCCCTTGATAAGGTGGTTGTGAGCTGCTTACTTAAACCGCTGCAGTTCATCTGCTGTGAGTTGACCTACAATGCCATTAGGAAGGGATTTCCAGGATTTCTTCATCCATCCTTCCCATACATTGAGAGTGAGGGAGGGAGGGATGCTGGCAATCTGTCCCTCCATTCCACCTTCCCATTCTCTTCATTTACTCATTCTCTCACTTGTCATTAGGAAGGGACTGTGGTTGGCAATATCAAACCTCAGAAAACATATGTGGAACCAGAAACAAAGGCACCCATGAAATAAGGAAAACCTATGAACCTATTGTGGTATCTCCATCCACTCCACCTGCTGAACAACTCAATCTGGCTGAGGATTCCAGCATGTTTTCCTGGCCTGGAGTTATACCACTTGCCATTGAGAGAGATGGTGGAGATTAGGATAGGAAGTGGGGCCTGGGGTGGGAGATAGAGCGTGAGACTGAGTACGAGAGTGAGAAGGAGAGAGAGAGAGTGCAAATGCAAATATGAATGGCGGGTGTGGGGGAGGAGGTGGCAAATGGATTTATGATGCCATCCACACAATCCAGACGATGGGAGGAGATTGTCAGGCTGATATGCAGTGAGGAGGAAAGGAACTTCTCTGACTGGGGAATCTGGCACATCCTACTGGCCAATAACTGCATTGTTACTCAGAACAATAGCAATAACTGGCCTTTCAGCTTGACAATCAGGAAGATCAACTCTCCAGAATTCCTGCTTTCGAGAGTACTATCCTAACTGACAGATTACTTAGCTATTGAACCAGGCACCAGTGATCGGCATCTCCTACAAACAGCTCTCCCAAGCTCTGTTGTCAAATAACCATGGGTCAATTTCAGGTCCATCCTATAGTCACTGTAAGCCCGGTATCAATGGACAGAGAATGTATGATGCTTATTTCATATACATTCACTCTAAAAAAAATACCAGAATCACATGGATATCATGAGATGCCAATACGAGTAATAGAACAAGCAGCTATCTGAGTTGGCCTGTGCGAGAATCATTATATCATGCTCATGAATGCCAAACAAAAATTAGCAAATGGATAACTAACCGATGCCAAATGAAGCCTCCGGTTTTAGGAGTTCTACCCCACAATTCCTGTACAATAGAAGCAATGAAAATCAATCCACCTGTTCTTCTCTTATTTCACTGATGTCACATTAAAGACAGACTTATTTACTTGTCAGCAGTAGGTTAGATTGTTTACAATAGGATTAGATTGAAAAACCATGGTTACATATTGAATAAGGACATTTCACACTCTAGCTTTTCAATAAATTACTCAGATATACAAGGAACAGAATCTAATGATCTTTAGCAAAACACTATTCAATGCCATTTCATGCTCGTGGTTGCAATGCTCAGCCTGGAAATGCAGGTTTTACATATATGTGGCATCAGTGAGCATTTGCTGGTCAGTGATTTTGAATCGTTAGCCACAATTTCAAAGCCATTAAAACAGTTATTCAGGTTTAGTCAATGGTGCTAAACAGCAATTTACCTCAATCATGAAAAACATCACTTCAGTTCTTTGATCCTTTGAAGCTTGCAATTCATTACAACAAAGAGCAACACAGTAAAAATAAATTGAAGTCCAAACTAAGGATGCCACCTTAATGTTTACAACAGAATGCAAGGTCAAATCTGACTACGGTGTGCAGATGTTCCATTTGTACAATCCAAATATAATCAACTTTATAAAGGAAATCTTTTAACATTAGGAATGTAAAGCAAGAAAATTGATGAAGTTCCTGTGAAACCCAGTGACACACAACTAGTCTCAGAAAATCTGAGGGAATCAAGACTCACAAGGGCATCTTGTAAGTGTAGAGAGCTCATTTTAATCTGCTGACATTGACTCATGACTTCATTACATTATTGGGTGAGGAAGAATTCATTTTCTGCAATCTGAGAGTATACAGCATCTAACTACTTGACCAATCGTGCAGTATTAGAAAAAAGATTTGTAAACATAAATGGAATAATACTTTGAACTTGGGCATCTTTCTCTCCAATGCCCCCTCCTCTCCAAGCACATATCAATAATTCAGGGAGGTACCTATGCTCCACTAACTTTCCAATACTAAATTTAATTAAAATGAAAATTATAGAGGTTTCCCAAGATCCAGATGTTTTTTTTAAGAGCATGCACATCATACTATGTGAACAAATTCATAAAATTGCCCTGTAGGTTTATTACCAATGATGTCTAGAATACTTTTCACAGAACTAACCATCAATTAGTGGGGCATTTAAAAATGGTTTTATTGGCACCATTATTAATCTCTCCTAATTTACAGCAAAAAGAAAAGTGATGCAATTGTTTGGAGAATTTTCAGCTAAATTACAAACAAACAATAATTATGAAATTGGAGGTTCACAGAATTTAAAATATTGTCATTATTCCAGGTGATGATACTGCTGTACAGATCAGATCCCAGAACTAGCTTTTGGAGCGCTGCTCCTTCATTTGTAACACAATTGTAAGACACAGAATTTGTAGCAAAAGTTTACAGTGTGATGTAACTGAAATTGTACATTGAAAAATACCTTGATTGTTTGTTGAGTCTTTCATCTGTTCGAATACCATGATAGTTTCACTTCTTTCATATGAAACTATCATGGTATAGTTGGACTATGACCTGGTGTTGTGTGATTCTTAACTTTGTACACCCCAGTCCAACACCAGCATCTCCAAATCATGACAACTATGAACACAAATAGACATTTTCAAAATTTGCTCAACTGTACTATTTCTAACTATTCATGAATAATGGATCAGAGCAAAACACAAAGTAGATTAAACTGCAATTTATTGGGTTAGTAGGAAACCTGGGTCTGCCAGTGTGCGCAGTCTTTTGATCCAGGGAGGAATTGATGAGAGTGCTTTCTACAAATCTTGCTCCACCAACAAACTTGTTGTTTTCATAATATACACCAGTGTTGAAAATGCTAGCTCACAGAGGCATGTTGCTGCAAATGGCATTTGTGCTGCAGTACCATAGTCAGAGATTGTCAGCTATTCATGTACTGCAGTCGGCCAAAACATGTACAAAGGCACCTCTCCAAATTTCACTTTCATTGAGTGATCCATCCATAGTTCTAGGTGTTCTGTGCATTATTTTAACATCAGTTTGTGATGAAGCAGAAGACAGTGAACTAAGTGAAGCTCATATTCAGTGTTACGGACTAAACCAAAATCCTCCAAAGTTTTGGAAGAAGATAGCCTAGACCCTAACTTTTATATTTATTTATGGGCTCCAGATGTGATTTGATTCGTCCACCAATAGGTTTTCATCAAAACACACTTTATTATTACACAGTTAAAATACAGAAAAAAGGCATAATTTCAACTCTACTGAAATACTTAACAGACAATATTTTCTTTAACCATCAACTATATCAATATAGGCAGCATTCCACAAGCGCAGCTTTTGGCAAAAATGCAATTCAGCAAAATAGTTATGGTTCTCACATGCTGTCTCTCTCTCTCCAGTCCAGAAGAAAGGGATAATCTACTCTTTTGGATTTTAGAGGAAGACTTTCATCTAAGACTTACCTCTACCAGCTTTCAGCAGCCAAGCAGACCTCCAACGAACTGAAAATGAAACCTTCAAGTTCATCTATGATGGTCAGAATCCTCACATTCTTCCCTGCATTTTAGTATTCAGTTTATTCAGATGGCTGAAAATGTCTGAAAGAAATATCACTTGGTTCGCCAGTAATCATCAGAAAGCAACTTCTTATAAGGAAGTCCATACATTGTTGAAAAAAGCCGTCAGTACTTGCAGGACCTCATGAACAAGGAGAGAACATTCCCCTCTGATAACCATCCACCTTGGTGTGTAACAGTAAACTTTGATGCTCAGTCACCATGTCCACACACAAAATATCAAACAAACAAGATTTCAATGGCTATGATTTTATGTAATTCACAATTTTCATGGCTTGCTGTAATACACATAACTCTGGTTGCATTATTTTGGTTCCATGAGCTTCAGGGTAGAGGATGCAGTAGGTGATTGGAATGTCAGAATGTTGCTCTTTCACCTTACTTACAAATCTTTTGACTTTCCCTATTACAGAGACTTTTCTGTCAGTGAAAATGCTCCAACACATGACCCGGGTAATCTTGCTTTCCTTCAAGTAGTTGCCTGTTACCCAAAGTATTTGTTCACCAGTCCCAGGTCTCCTTACAAGAGAGAAAATAAAATCCTGAAAGGGAGAGTTTTCATCAACATCCCCAGCAGCTAGCAGTGTTCGCTTATATTGTTGGACTCAATCTGCAAAGCACACTTCCAATTGAAGCTAACTTCTCTCACAGCAGTTCCTCAATATCAGCTGATATGTCGTCAATTCACCATTTAACTGTATGAGTAGAGAATAGAATTTTGTTGATCTCTTTTGCAGCATCAGCTCCTGACATCACACCAATTTTTTTTTTGACATGCAGGTTGGATGAAAATATTGCAAACAGTATGAGTTTCTTTGGTTTTACTACAGGCTCAGCCACCAGGTAACTCGCCTCTTGAGCTTCATCCAATCCCCATGCACACTCCATCAGATGTTGAGTCAGCTTGATGTTATGTGCTCTTGAAGTACTGAATGTGTTTGTTCACAAGAGATGGATATTTCACCTATAAGCGGTGTCATAACTTACTTAGTATCATCGCAGTGTTTGTCAGCTTCTTTCTGTGGGTGAGATATTCAGGTAAGGAGCAGGCGGCAAATCCAAAGGTGAGATAAATCTCACTGTACTCTCCTGGAACAATTCTTAATCTTCAAACTCAGATATTTCATTGACCAAATGAGCAGAGAAATTTTTTTTATGACAAGAAACTTGTCCATTTCTTCTTCAGACAAGTGATAGAAGTAAACAAAAATCCAAAAATATTCATTTTTTAATCTGTGCTAGCATGGAAATGTGTCCAGGCAGGAAGGCCAGTTCAACAACCATTTCAATTGCATATTTTGTTACTGCGCAAATAAATTTTCTTTTCATAACAAATGTTGGTACTGTGTGTATGGAGGGGACAAATCTGTCTTCATGCACAGTCACCAGCTATCTATTCAGAATCCATTTAATGGCAGACTCGTGACAGCAAATAAGTATTTCAGAACTAGATATGGAACTCCTACTCCTGTTTCCAACAGATTCCATTTTCACTGCTAATGGAAAGGGAACAGTGTTGTATGCATAGGCAAACTGAACTTAGCATGAGTGGAGAGTGGGGTGCTGGAAGAGCACAGCAGGTCAGGCAGCATTCAAGCAGCAGGAGAGTCAATGTTTTGGGTATAATCCCTTCATCAGGAATGAGGCTTATGAGTCAAGGGGGTAAACAGCCTTATTCCTGATGAAGGGCTAATGCCCAAAACATCGACTCTCCTGCTCCTTGGATGTTGCCTGACCTGCTGTGCTTTTCCAGCACCACACTCTCGACTCTGCTCTCCAGTATATGCAGTCCTCACTTGCTCCAAACTGAATTTAGCAAGAGCTGAGTTCAAACAGACTTTTTGTCTTTGTTATTAGCAAGGGCCTAAAACCATTGTGTTAGAGGTACCAATATAGGGTAGATGTACATACTTGAATGATGGATATGTTCTGTTGAATAGCAAAGCTGTGAAGTTATTTAAATCCTTTCAGAAAAGGAGGCCCATGTGAATGAGCGCAGAACAAACTCTGTTCTGGCAATTCTAATAGATGTTTCCTGACACTATCCCGAGAGCTTATGATTGTGTCATTAATCATTCTTAGCAGCTTTCTACAGCCCCCAATTAACTCATCAGGGGACCCCAAGAGCAGATTTTCATTGAGCTCAAAGAGGTTGTTAAAGAATGAGCTTGTTTTTGATAGGAATTGGATAGCTCTTTTGTGTGGATAAAGGGATTAACATACTTGAGTGGGGTGGCACAGTGGCTCAGTGGTTAGCACTGCTGCCTCAAAGCACCAGAGACCCTGGTTTGACTCCAGCTTCGGGTGATTGTCTGTGTGGAGTTTGCATACTCTCCCCGTGGCTGTGAGAGTTTCCTCTGGATACTCTGATTTCCTCCCACAGTCCAAAGATGTGCTGGTTAGGTGATTTGGCCATGCTAAATTGTGTTAGGTGCATTAGTCAGGAAAAAATTCAGGATAAGGGAATGGGTCTGGGTGGGCCAGGCCAACATTTATTGCCTTTCCCTAATTACCCCAATGGCAGTTGAGAGTCAATCACATTACTGTGGGTCTGTAGTCACAGTTATGCCAGACCAGATAAGGATAGCAGATTCCTCCGGAGGGTTGGTGTGGACTTGTTGTGCCGAAGGGCCTGTTTCCATACTGTAGGGAATCCAGTCTAACCAAAAAACATTTGAATGATCTCTCATGTGTCGTATTTTTTTAACATATTGAATGCTGTCTTCAATACATTCTCCTTTAGTTTTTAATCTGAACATGGTTCCTGAGATCTATGATGGATACTGAGTGAACTGATATGGAAGGTGTAAGGTTTAATGGTGGTGAGTTATTTGGCATTAAGTTAACATAGACAATATGAAGGAGTATTGTAGATTGGTGGGTTGCAGGAATTGGCATAGTTACAACATGGGGGTCAGGGGGTGCGAGAAACGAGGACTGCATGTTATAAAATGTAGAGGTGATGAGCTAGTAGTATTATCACTGGACTATCAATCCAGAGGCACAGGCAATATTACGAGAATTTGGTTCAAATCCCACCAGATGATGGAATGTAAACTCAATAAATTTTTAAAAACCTGGAAGTAAGAGTCTAATGGTGACCGTGAATCCATTGAGAATTGTTGGAAAAGCCCATCTAGTTCACTAATGTCCTTATGGAAGGAATCTGCTATCCTTATCTGGTCTGGCATAACTGTGACTACAGACCCAGAGTAATGTAATTGACTCTCAACTGCCATTTGGGTATTTAGGGAAAGGCAATAAATGCTGGCCTGGCCAGCGCTGCCTCAGCCCGAGAATGAATAAAAACAAACTACAAATGAACTGCTAGGCTACATTCTTTAGCACTGAAATGAGACTTTTAAATTATGCTCTTTGGAAATCTTAACCTGTAGCCACAGTTTGAAAGCCAAAGTCCATCTCGCACCAACCACCCCTCCCCTGATGAAGGGCCTACACTCGTATGGGCCCCAGCTATGCCTGTCTCTTTGTTGGCTATGTAGAACAGTCCATCTTCCGTAATTACACCGGCACCACTCCCCACCTCTTCCTCCGCTACATTGATGACTGCATTGGCGCCACCTTGTGCTCCCGTGAGGAGGTTGAGCAATTCATCAACTTCACCAACACATTCCACCCTGATCTTAAATTTACCTGGACCATCTCTGACACCTCCCTCCCCTTCCTGGACCTCTCCATCTCCATTAATGACGACCGACTTGACACCGACATTTTTTACAAACCCACCGACTCCCACAGCTACCTGGATTACACCTCTTCCCACCCTACCTTCTGCAAAAATGCCATCCCGTATTCCAATTCCTCCGCCACCGCTGTATCTGCTCCCAGGAGGACCAGTTCCACCACAGAACACACCAGATGGCCTCCTTCTTTAGAGAACGCAATTTTCCTTCCCACGTGGTTAAAGATGGCCTCCCCGCACCTCCGCCCTCAGACCCCACCCCTCCAAATGTAACAAGGACAGAACGCCCCTTGTGCTCACCTTCCACCCTACCAACCTTCTCATAAACCAAATCATCCACCGACATTTCCGCCACCTCCAAATGGACCCCACCGCCAGGGATATATTTCCCTCCCCACCACTTTTCGCCTTCCGCAAAGACTGTTCCCTCTGTGACTACTGGTCAGGTCCATGCCCCCCTACAACCCACCCTCCCATCCTGGCACCTTCCCCTCCCACCGCAGGAATTGCAAAACCTTCACCCACACCTCCTCCCTCAGCTCCATCCAAGGCCCTAAAGGAGCCTTCCACATCCATCAAAGTTTTACGGCACATCCACCAATATCATTTATTGTATCCGTTGCTCCTGATGCAGTCTCCTCTACATTGGGGAGACTGGACACCTCCTAGCAGAGTGTTTTAGGGAACATCTCTGGGACACCCGCACCAATCAACCACACCGCCCTGTGGCCCAACATTTCAACTCCCCCTCCCACTCTGCCGAGGATATGGAGGTCCTGGGCCTCCTTCACCGTCACTCCCTCACCACAAGATGCCTGGAGGAAGAATGCCTCATCTTCCGCCTTGGAACACTTCAACCCAGGGCATCAATGTGGACTTCAACAGTTTCCTCATTTCCCCTTCCCCCACCTCACCCCAGTTTCAAACTTCCAGCTCAGCACTGTCCCCATGACTTGTCCTACCTGCCTATCTTCTTTTCCACCTATCCACTCCACCCTCTCTCCAACCTTCCACCTTCATCCCCTCCGCCACTCACCTATTGTACTCTATGCTACTTTCTCCCCACCCCCACCCTCCTCTCACTTATCTCTCCACCCTTCAGGCTCTCTGCCTGTATTGCTGATGAAGGGCTTTTGCCCGAAACGTCGATTTTACTGCTCCTCGGATGCTGCCTGAACTGCTGTGCTTTTCCAGCACCACTCTAATCTAGACTCTGGTTTCCAGCATCTGCAGTCATTGTTTTTACCTTATGCCCAAAATGTCACACCCTCTCCTACCTCTACACTCTGGAACAAAGATCCCACCATCTGATTGAGTTTCTTCTGACTTATCCACCTCAGGAGTGAAAATCTGAGCTAAAGTTTGAGAGAGTACTTATGTATCAGTTGAGAATGCGATCAGAATGTAAAATGCCACTTTAAATATAAAATGCTTATTAGTATACTATAATGTTAAAGTGTGATTGAATGGGCTTTCTACTGGAATGGAGGACAGAGAGCTGACAAAAAGATAGGTGAGAGTACACTTTCATCAGCTCAATGCCCATGATGTTAAGTGCAATTTACTTAATCACGCAACCGGCATCAGCCAACATTTTGGGCTAAGTCATTTGTTCATTATTTTGTCTGTTGGCATATTTTGTGCTGATGTAAACATTCCTCAGAATGTTACCTTTTCATGCTGATATAAATATCACTGAGTGTATCAGAATTTTAATTTTGATGTAAGAACTGAAAATGGATTCTAGAATTCGCAGAATTACAAATGCTGCACATTAAGAAACATATGCCATCCAATCAGATAGCAATAATGGTACTAAATCAAATTAATTAGCATTCAAAATTGTGAGATTGTAATTACATTTAACTTTGAGGCCACCATATCAAGGACTCATTCATTACATCACAATTGCAAGCTAATAAAAGCTTCGTCCATCCAACTGTACTGAAACTTAAAGGGGCTAGGGAAGAAAGGGCATTAAAAATCCTGGAGGGATCTTCCAGTAGCATCACAGAGAAATAGTGCTAATGGAAGATTCCGCTGAGATTCCACCAAAATTTTGCTGATAGCTAGGAATTTCTGCAGGGATACTGTCAATTAACATTTTCAAGATACACTTACAGGAATATATATCTATATTCAGAAGAAAATAAATCAATGCAACTTTGTCCTTTTGATTTAACCATCACTAACATGGCTACTTGAATGCATTAAAATCAAGTTTGGCACAGAGTCAGGTATAACTTACTGAGTGGAGTCAGGCTGTTCCTGTTCTAGGTGCACATGGTCACAAAAACCTATGGAGAAAACACACAAGCACAGAGTACAATTACAAAAATTAATTTTATCACGATGCTTTGGGAGCACAATATAATTCCTTTCACCAATTGGCAGTAGCTAGCAGCAATTTTGAAAGTACCCCAGATCAAGATTAGATCATGCTAACAGACTATCCCATATACCATTCACAGAGCAGGCTGCTGTCAAATTAAGAAAATAGTGCAGTCTTTCAATGGACATTATGCCTTTTTTTGTTGACAATACATAGAGGCTACAGTTTACTTTCTTTACCATCTCTAGCTATCCTCAGATTTTATTTAATTCTGCCACAGTACTGCTTTGCAAGACCTATTATGGTATCAGAATCAAGAGTGTGGTGCTGGAGAAGCCTTCGACTTCTCTCTTGTTGTTTTGACTTCTTTGACACTATCGACTCTGATCTTCAACATCTGCAGTCCTCACTTTCTCCTATTATTGTATCAAACTAACAAAATGTGCGCTTTTCAGAAAGTCTACAACACTATGAAATGATACTTTTCAAAAGATTGCATGATTCATCTGAACATTAAATGCCTCTCCCAGCCCTCAAGAAGGGAGGTTCCTAATTTAAATCAGTTTGACTAAATTGAATGATAGGCCTGAATCTGGCTGGCTTTGTGACCCTGACTTGCAGTGTTAGGGATGCCCATGACTGAGCAGCACAAAATGGCTGACGGCTGCCCATGGCTAATGCAGCAGAACATGGCTGACAGTAGTTAGAGAACTTGGGAAAATATTTGCTTAATGTAGCCTGCACAGGTTAGAACAGTAGTAGCTCTGCACACCCAAGGTAATGGAACTGAGATGGAAATACAGCTGTGGTTATTTACACATAAGAAATAGATAAGAACATTTCACACTTCATTTAATTAATGAATCTCCCTTTAATTATTTAATCAATCTGTTACAATACTAATAGTAGGTTTTGGTTAAGATCCTTCAAATCCCACCGCTGTAATTTCAATAAACCCTTTGATGCTGGAAGTTAACTCCTGGGTATTTAAGTGAATCATTTGGTCACTCCACACCATAATACAAGGAGAAAAGTGAGTCCCATTGCTGCTTTCACTGGCAGTTAATTCAGCTGAGCAGTCTTTCCACTACAGCCTCAAAGACAAGTTAAATGGTTATAAAGGCATGAGATAACTGTAAGTTTTGTTTTTGTCTTCTATTTCCTTTCTCCCTCAATTAATTAACTAGTTTCCTCTTAAATATATAAACCACAATCAATTCACCAATCTTAGATTTGAAGCTCTCAATATTCTCTGGGTAAAGAAATTTCTCCCAAAACTCTTACTGAAATTATCACTGGCTATATATCCTGATTTATATTAATGATCTGGATCTTGGTATGCAGAGGAGAATTTCAAAGTTTGTAGGTGTCACAAGGCTGGGAAGTTATGAACTTTGAGAACAATGTAAAACTCCAAAAGGACAAGCGGTTTGGAGAAGTGAGCAAATAGGTCGCAGACAGGCTGAACACAAAGAGTGTAATGATGCATTTTGATAGAAAGAACATCGAAAGACAATAAAAGGAAGTTTAGGAGCAGAGGGTGGATATCACTGACGATAGCAGGAGAAGGGGAAAGAGAAATTAATAATGCATACAAATGTGTTTGTCTTTATTAATAGGACAAAGTTAAAAATTACACAACACCAGGTTATAGTCCGACAGATTTATTTGGAAGTACTAGCTTTCAGAGCATTACTCCTTCATCAGATTGGACCTTTTGCCATAAACTCTATGTTAAAATCTTCCCCCACTAGCTATCTGATGAATAGCAGCACTCTGAAAGCTAGTAGTTCTTAAAAAACCTGTTGGATTTAACCTCTGGTGTTGTATGATTTTTTAACTTTGCCCACTCCTGTCCAACACCGGCACCTTCATATCATGGCTACCATCGACTTTATTAATAGGGGCATAGAATACACAGGCAAAGCGATGATGATGTTGATCTCAGCTTGTAAATGTCTGGGCACAACAAAATAGGAAGTGTGGTAGTGACACTGGAGAGAGTGCAGAGCAATGTACAAGAATGTTCCAGGGATGTGAAATCTCAGTTATGTGGATAGATTGAAGAAGTTGGGACTGTTTTCCTTGGAGAGAAGGTAGATAAGAGGAGATCTGATAAAGGTTTTCAAAATCATGAGTGGGCTTGAAAGGGTAGACAGGGAGAAACTGTCCCTGCTCGTAAATAGATCAAGAACTGTAGGATTCAGATCTGAAATGATTTTCAAATTGTGGTGCGAGAGAAAACTTTCACACCACAAATATTTTGGGTATGGAAATGTACTGTCTATAAATCTGCTGGAGACAGGTTCAATTGAGGCATTCAAAAGGATATTGGATGGTTATTTGAATAGAAAGGAAATTGTCTATTGCCAATGATGCTTTTTTGAAGAGCCAGTACAAACACAATGGGCAGAATGCTTCCTTTTGCACTGCAACACGTCTGGTTTCTCTGATCAGATTTGTGACTCCTAAGATTTGTACTTAGCACCTTGTGCTTCCTGGTTGACGAACCACTCTTCAGTGCCATCATTGACATTTAATTCCATCTGTTTCATATATATTAATTACCCCCAATGCTTTTTACAACCTCATACTGGTTACTGCATTCAAGATGCTTTCTTTCTCCCCAGACATTGCATGATCATGTTCATCATTTAACCTTCAGAAATTTGCAGTGTCCATAAGAACTTTAAATCTATTTCTGAGTTTATAAGGAGAAACCAAGACACTGAATCCAGCAACAAGACAGCCTTCACAGAATTAAAATATGAGAAGATTATCTGAAACACATGGCAGAGAAATAGACCTTAGCTTCCCTGCAAATTTGGTGGTGTCCATGTTTGAACTAGGAAAGTTTGAGACATTAGGTTGATTATTTATAGAAATTGCAATCTGATTGCAAAATCCTAGATGCAAACAGGTTGAGTTTGCTCCATGCAGCATATTTCCTTAAGGAGCTGCTGAAAAATAGCCTCAAACAGTAAGAGACATTGTTTCTTATGAATACAGAAGAAACAGATACATTGACTTTCTAGAAGAACTGCACAAAGCTGCCAGCAGATGCTTTTGGGATCACTTTCTTCCTCTCAAGAACCTATCGAAGGGTCACAGCTGGCACCAGGTTTTGTGAATGGAACTAGTGAATTGTTTCCCCCAAACACCACCAAATGATGCCCTGGCCTCATCCGGTTGGGCTTCTCACTGGCATTCACTGGAATGACAGTACAGCCTGCTTCAGAGACAAGAATAACTTTCTGATTTGTTCAGGGCAGCTGAGAAACTCAAAGCAAGTAAGCAGCTTTGAAAATCTCTCACTGTTCCCAGGAGGACTATCAAATGACAGGAGAAAGTGAGGACTGCAGATGCTAAAGATCACAGTCGAGAGTGTGATGCTGGAAAAGCACAGCAGGTCAGGTAGCATCTGAGGAACAGGAGAATTGACATTTCGGACATAAGCCCTTCATCAGGAATGACCTGTTATTCCTGATAAAGGGCTTATGCCTGCAACATCGATTCTCCTGTTCCTCAGATGCTGCCAGACCTGCTGTGCTTTTCCAGCACCACACTCTCGATATCAAATGGCAGACATCAACTTGGAAACAGCTCCAATTGAAAGACCATAAATAGGTTTGTTGATGATTGAACATATTTAATTTGGCTTTATTTCATGAGATTTCAAACTTTCAACATTGTTTTTGGATTATATTTTTCAATGTCAACTCTCGTACTGCAAAAGCCAAAGATCAAAAACTTCACTTTGGACACAAATGGTTATGTTGTCAGTGCAAACAGACTTGAGCTTGTGGTAAATTAAGCTGCAAGTATACATGATACATCAGTAATTGGTATTGCACTATATCAACATGGACATATGCTACGTTCTAGAGATTAATGAAAGAAAATCTTGGCCTTATTGCAATGGATGGGAAGGTGGTACACAACTGCACAGGGCACTGGTGAGATGGCACTGAAAACATGGTGTACATTTTGGTCTCATTACTTAACAAAGAGAGTTGCTGGGCTGACTCCTGGGGTGAAGGGGTAATTTTATGCAGAAATATTGAGCAGTTTGGTCCTGTACAGAGAGTCAGAAGAATGGGAGGTGGTCTTATTGAAACAAATAATATCCTGAGGGGTTTAGACAGGGTAGATGTTAAGAGATTGATTCCCCTCATGGAGGAATTTAGAAGTAGTTTAAAGATAATGGATTTCCCATTTAAAATAGAGGTAAGGAACTTTTCTCAAAGGGTCACTAATCTTTGGAATTCTATTCCTCAGAACAGTGGAAAGTGAATCATTGAATAACTTCAAGGCTAAGCTCGAGAGATTTTGATGTATGAAGGATTCAAGGGTTATGGAAGGCCAGGAAAAAAAAGTACTTAAAAGCAAATCAAATCAGCTCTGATCTTACTGAATGGCAGAGTAGGTCCAAGGGGTTGGCTGATCAACCTCTACTCCTGTTCCTTCTGATATTTTGATCTAAGCACTGAAGATAGTAGGGTCATTTCTCTCAGGAATCTGGACACAATCATCCCTCACCCTGTAGAGGTTTTGGCTTTGATCATTTACTGCTGTTTACAGCATTGATTTCACTTGGGTCACAGAGCGTTTTGAACCTAGAATTATAATTGCTTACCAGAATATATCCACACCGGGCAAAACCAGCAGGAGTCTTGATCATACATCAAACCTTACCCTTTAATGTAGATGCACTCAATTCTCTATATCTGAACTATATCTAAATGACCAACTATCTGAGCATTTGCACATATGTACGGGCAAAGTTTGAAATCCTTCAGAATAACAATGAACAGATGCTAAGGACTACTGAAGAATACTGATCAGTAAATGGTTTCATTCTGACACTTAACAAACTTGGATTGCTCAAAAGTCTTTGGAAAATAAATTTCTGTTTATATAAGACGTTAACAAAAGCAAGATAGTTCAAATTACTTTACGAAGAATGTCAAAGTGTAGTCATCACTGTAATGTAGGCCCTGATTTACAATTGGCAAACTCCCTCAAACAGCATTTTACTAGTGACTGAATATTCTGTCTCAATGATGTTGATTGAGAGTCAAGTATTGGCCAGCACTCCGAGATAACTCCCCTGTTCTTCTTCATAAAATTAGTGCAGGATATTTTTCTACTCACCCAAGCAAACCGATTCAGTCTCATTTTAATATCTCATCTGAAAGAGTGCACTTCTCTCAGCAATACACTGCAGTGTGAGCATTGGTTATTGCGCTCAAGCCCTGCAGTGTGAAATTGATCATTAATCGTCCAGATATTCCTGGGAGCATTCCAGGAGAAACACCTTTGGATCTCAAAAATAAAGGGTTTTATTTCACTTTTTAAAATATGTTCTAATTCATTCGTCATAAAATAATAGAGAGGAAGTGAACGGTTGTATTGAACAATTAGATGCCAGTGGCCACATGTTGAAACTGTCTGGAATATATCCAAGCATACTTGAATGAAAATGTACCAATTTTTTGAGTGTGTTCTCAGAAGTGGTAGGTCTTCTAACTTTGCCAAATCAACATTTACAAGTTGAATAATCAATCTGATTGCAGTATTTTATAGGATAAAATGAGACAAAAGTCTCTTGCGTCTCAAATTTACAACTAGAAACAGATGAAGGACTTTTGGAAGATATTGGCAAAGTATAAACTTTTATATTGTTGAATTTGCACACAACTCCTCAGTGATTATGGATATGGACAGCACAATTTGTGAAACTACCGTTGGAACTTCAGATATCTTTTACATTGTTATTTCAAAGGAATCACAGAAATACGAGTGAATATTTTGACAAACATGCTCACAGCTTTGGATTATTTTGATTGAAACTGGTGTCAGATATTTTCTAATTGGGAAGCAACAATTATGTCACCAACTTAATGTAGTGGAAGAAGGAGCATGCCTTCTGTTTCGTATGTGTGCACATGCCAGGCAATTTGTGATCCACCAAAATGAGAAAACTCATTCAAAAAGGCACTGCACTGGATAAGGGACTTTGTTGGGAATACGCAGAAGTGAAGTCAAGGCATCAGAAAGATCGTACTATGTCCAATAAACTATTCCTCTTATCTCATGTAGTTTTTATGCCGGCATCCAAAAATTTTACATTTAGGAAAACGGGTCAAGGACAGGGCAAAGTCAATAATTGGCTTCTTATGCAGAAACATACAAGATAGAAGCAGGAGTAAGCCATTTGACTCATTGAGCCTGCTCCAGCATTCAATATAATCACGGCTGTCCATCATGTTCAATACCCTAATCCCATCCTCCCCGCCATACCCCTTGATCCTTTTAGCCACATTTGCACCAATGTTTTGACCTCAACCACTTTGTGTAGCAGTGAATTCCACAGGCACACCACTCTCTGGGTGAAGAAATTTCTCTTCATCTCAGTCCTAAAAGGTTCACCCTTTATCCTTAAACTATGACCCTGGTTCTGCACTCCCTCATCATTGAGAACATCCTTCCTGCATCTAAGCTGTCAAGTCCTGTTCAAATTTTACATGTTGGTTTGAAACACCCTCCCCATCTCATTTTTCTAAACTCCAACGAATACAATCTGAACCAACTCGATCTCTTCTTATATGTAAGTCTTAGTCAAAATCCTGCCATCCCAGGAAGCAATTGATAAACCATCACTGCACTGTATTCCTTTTATCAGAAGAACATCCTTCTTCAGCTAAGGAGTCCAAAAGTGCACACAATACTCCAGGTGTGGCTTCTCTACTATTTGCTGCACCTGCACACTTACTTCTAGTGACTGGTGCACAAGGACACCTATGTGTTATTGCACATTTCCCTTTCTCAATTTACTGCCAGGCTGCCTTCTTATTTCTGCTACCCAAAGTGGATAACCTCACATTTATCCACATCACAATATTTACTACATCTGTCATGCATTTGCCCACTCAACCAGTCCAAAACACACTATAAAATCTCTGCATACTCATCACAGCTCACTCTTCCACCCAGCTTTGTATAATCAGCAAACAATGAGATTTCACATTTGCTGGGGTCTTAGTACCAATCCCTGCAGTATCCCACTTGCCAGTCAGAAAAGAGATCTTTTGTTCCTACTCCTTATTTCTTACCTCGTTAAGCGATTTTCTATATATGTCAGCACACTAACCCCTATCCCATTTACACTAAAGTTAATTTTTTGAGGGCTTTTGCCAAAAGTCTTCTGAAAATTCAAATAAACTACATCTACTGGCTACCCTGATCAACTAGACAAGTTACACCTTTGAAGAGTTCCAATAGATTTGTTAAGCACGCTTTCCCTTTTTTAAATCCACGCTGACTTTGTCTGACTCTATCACTGTTTTCTAAGAGCTCTGTTATAAAATCCTCGATAATAGACTATAGCAGACTCTAATCATATAGCTACATTATGGAAAGACTAATTGATGAATTCCACTGCATAATACTAGTCAGCCTACTGCACAATCTTCTCTGCATAATTTGTCTGCAACTCCACTCACACTCGGTTATTTATGGCCAGTGAGAGGCAGCTCCCTGACATGATCACAAATTTACTCACACAACAACACACAACTCTTCAAGTATCACCTGTCCTATGTGTGACAAAGTCTGTAGATTGTATCTTGGACTTCTCAGCTATTTCATTGAACTGGAGGGAAGAAAGTCATCCTCAATCCCGAGGTCTGCCTAAGTAAAAGAATTTTAACTGATACTTTAAAAGGACTTTAAAAACTGATACAGTAAATGCTCAACTAAACCAGAAGTTACTTTCATCAAGTAAAGAGCAGAACTGCCATTTCAAAGTACATATATTTCAGACATTCTTGAATTGATTTACTGCTTCACTCACTCTGCTCAGACATAGCCTAGTGACACAAGAAAATCTAATTGTTCAAAATTAGCCCATCCCATTAATGGAAACAATGGGAATTTCCCCAACTGAAATTTTTAGGGAAAAAATAGAATTGACAAAGTAATATTAGCCAATTTAGCTTACACAAAAGGTATTCTGTATCAAAAGGTATTTTGTTCTACATCAATTTTGTTGTGAAATACTACAGAGCTGTTTTGCAAGATGGATTACCTATTTGGAAAATGCTATAATCAGCAATGACCTGCCTCAATATAGCATTTTTAACAAAGTAAAATGTCTCAAGGTGCTTGAAGCATAATCAAACAAAATCTGATACCAAGCCGTGTGAAGAATCAAAAGGTTAAATAAGAAATAAGTCTCAAGTGCTTTTAAATATGGAAAGAGCCAGAATCTGTCAAGGGAGTCACGGAGGGAGTGGTCTTTACGGAATGCTGATAGGGGAGGGGAGGGAAATATATCCTTGGTGGTGGGGTCCGTTTGGAGGTGGCGGAAATGGCGGCGGATGATGCGCTGTACATGGAGGTTAGTGGGGTGGTAGGTGAGGACCAGTGGGGTTCTGTCCTGGTGGCGGTTGGAGGTGCGGGGTTCAAGGGCGGAGGATCGGGAAGTGGAAGAGATGCGGTGGAGGGCATCGTCGACCACGTCGGGGGGGAAATTGCGGTCCTTGAAGAAGGAGGCCATCTGGGATGTGCGTTTTTGGAACTGGTCCTCCTGGGAGCAGATGCGGCGGAGTCGAAGGAATTGGGAGAATGGGATGGCGTTTTTACAGGGGGCAGGATGGGAGGAGGTGTAGTCCAGGTAGCTGTGGGAGTTGGTTGGTTTGTAGTAGATGTCCGTGTTGATTCGGTCGCCTGAGATAGAAATAGAAAGGTCGAGGAAGGGGAGGGAGGAATCTGAGACTGTCCAGGTGAATTTGAGGTCGGGCTGGAAGGTGTTGGTGAAGTGGATGAACTGTTCAACCTCCTCGTGGGAGCACGAGGCGGCGCCGATACAGTCATCGATGTAGCGGAGGAAAAGGTGGGGGGTGGGGCCAGTGTAGTTGCGGAAGATGGATTGTTCCACATATCCTACGAAGAGGCAGGCATAGCTGGGGCCCATGCGGGTGCCCATGGCTACTCCTTTCGTTTGGAGGAAGTGGGAGGATTGGAAAGAGAAGTTGTTCAGGGTGAGGACCAGTTCAGTCAGTTGAAGGAGGGTGTCTGTGGAAGGGTACTGGTCGGTACGGCGGGAAAGAAAGAAGCGGAGGGCTTTGAGTCCTTCGTGATGGGGGATGGAGGTGTACAGGGACTGGATGTCCATGGTGAAAATAAGGCGTTGGGGACCGGGGAAGCGAAAATCATGGAGCAGGTGGAGGGCATGGGTGGTTGGGGGGTTCCGGCTAGGAACCCCCCAACCACAAGGGATGAACTCGGATTTCACCAGTTTCCTCATTTCCCCTCCCCCCAGCCTGTCTCAGTCAAATCCATCAAATTCAGCACCGCCTTCCTAACCTGCAATCTTCTTCCCGACCTCTCCGCCCCCACCCTAGTCTGACCTATCACCCTCACCTTGACCTCTTTCCACCTATCACATTTCCGACGCCCCTCCCCCAAGTCCCTCCTCCCTATCTTTTATCTTAGCCTGCTGGACCAACTTTCCTCATTCCTGAAGAAGGGCTAATGCCCGAAACGTCGATTCTCCTGTTCCCTAGATGCTGCCTGACCTGCTGCGCTTTTCCAGCAACACATTTCCATCTCTGATCTCCAGCATCTGCAGACCTCACTTTCTCCTCATATTACTTCTGGCTTGCTTTGCTGCCTGTAAGTTAGGAAAGCTGTCATTGTTGTCAGCAGGCCTCAGTTAAGTCAAGGGAGATAGCTTTGGTCTGGGGCTCTGGAACATCAGTCTAGGGCAACCTCCAACACCAGGCCAAAGGTTTGGACACAGTTGGTCAGCTGCTCAGAATCATGCAGCTCTCCTCATGATGGTCGATGAGCAGAATAGAGGGCAGCCCACCACCTGTCTTGACTGTCTGGTCTACAATGGGTTATTTTCCTCATGGAACAAGAGAGGAACAGGCACTATTGGAGATGAAAGCAGGTGGCACACCTGTTTCTCTTGGTGCAGGTATGAAGGTATGCTGAGCAAATAAGTAGACAGTGCAAAGGGCATGCAGGGCTAATATTTTCAAGTGTTCAAGTGGGTATCAGCAAGTGAGGGGAGATGATGCAGGCAATATTGAGTGTGTCAGAACATGAGCCTTGATATGTGGTGGGTCCAGTAGCAGAGATAGAGTGAGTGTGTGGTCGTAGAATAGATGCTTGTACTCACACTAGTGGAGTGGAGTGGAGAAGGACTTTGATCTTCTTCCTACAGTCCTGGGCATTCCTCCAGACAACTGAGACTGCACTGACCTGGGGGGCAATCTTCAACTAGGCTGGCATGGTCTGGAGTCATTCCTATGAGGAACAGAAGTCCTGCCTTTGCAACTGTTTCCCTGTTCAGCAGAAGCTCCATTCCCCACCCTTACACTCGGGCAGCAATATCTGCATCCCCAACCCCCATTTGCCATGTTTGAGGAAAATGTCATGAACTATGCAGGGCAGCTCTGGACTGATGATGTTTGTACAGTGCACAATGGGCTCTTAAAGACAGCACAGACTTATAGTGGCAAGTTGTTCTGGAAATGGCACTCAATAAGATGAGGCTAGAATTGGACAGGAGGGATGCCTATGAATGGGGTAGGTAGTTTTCATAGAATTATGTAATACAGAGAGGCCCTTTATACTTTGAGTCTATACTAACAAAAAAAAACCTACTCTAATCTAAATTTGTCACACTCTCCAGCACTTGGCATATCTTTGCATGTTATGACATTTCTCGTGCTTATCCAAGTACTTTTTAAAGGCTGAGAGGGTTCCAGCCTCAACTAATGTCCCAAGCAGTGTGTTCCAGATTCCCACTACCCTTTGGCTGAAAATAGTTTTCTTCTCAAATCTCCTCTAAACTGCCTGTCTTTCACCTTAAAATCATGCATCTTGTTATTGACCATTTATTTAAAGTGAATAGCTGCTTCCTGTTCATCTGCTTATGCCCCTCAATCTTATCCACCTCTATCAGGGCTCCTCCTCAGCCTTCTCTGCTCTATATAAACCATTTGAAATTACCCATCCTCTCCCCTTGGTTAAACAGCTCTATTCCAGGAAACATCCTGGTGAATCTCCCCTCCAGTGTAATCACATCCTCCCCATAGTGAGGCAAACAGTGCCTGACCAAAATCCTCCACAGCTCAAACATAACCTTCCTGCTCCTATAATCAATGCCATTACTGACTTCCTAACTACCCTATTAATCTGTTCTGCCACCATCAGGGATCTGTGGACCAGCAACATAAGATCTCTGTTACTCTGACTTTCCTAGTGTCCTGAAATTTATTGAGTACTCTCCTGTCTTGTTACTTCTTCCCCAGTGCATCACCTCTCATTTTTCAAGATTTACGTCCATTTGCCACTGATCTGCCTGTGGGACCAACCCACTAATCTCATCCTGCAATCCAAGACAATCTTCCTCACTGTCAACAACACAGCCAATTTTTGCTCTACCTGCAAACTTACTTATCATTTTCACCACCCCAATTTTTAAAAATAATTATTTCTATATATCACAAACAAAAAGGGACCAGCACTGATCCTTGTGGTATGCCATGATCTTTACATCAGGGAGAAGAAACATAAACTTACGGAACAGCTCACCGAGCATCTCAGCTGGGTCTGCAGGGGTCAACCTAACCTCCCAGTCACTACCCATTTTAATTTCACTTCCCACTCCCTTTCGATATGGCCATCCTTAGCCTCCTCCATTGCCACAACAAACCAAACTGCAAATGGGAGGAACAACTCATCTTCTGCCTGGGCAGCCTACAGCCCTGAGGACTCAACATTGAGTTCTCCAATTTCAAATAACCTCTTTCCCCATCCCACAACTCCCTTCCCAGCCCCTCCCCCTCCCTTCCACTCCTCCCAGCCACGTAATGGATTCATTCCTCCCATTGACCAACCTGGTCATACCCTCTACCTATCTTCACCTGTCCCCATCTCACCACCCTGTCCCCACCACCCCCTTTATCTGCAGCTCCCCCTACACCCACCCCAAGTCAGGAAGAAGGGTTGCACCCAATACGTTGACTTCTCCACCTCCTGATGTTTCCTGGCTTGCTGTGTTTTTCCAGCCTCCTGTCTGTCTCCATTGGACAACGGCATCAGTCATACAAACACCACCCCGCTGGCCCCTACCCGTAGCCAATTTTGGATCCAATGTGCCAAGTTACTCTAGACCCCATGTGCTTGCACCTTCTTTATCAGTTTCCCATGTGGGATTTTAATCCACGTTAACGATATCAACTGTACTGCCTTCATTACATACCTGATCACCTCCTCAAATAATTCAATCAAATTTGTTCAATTTGACCTCCCTTTGACTACTCCTGATCAAACCATGTCTCTCCAAGTGGATATATTCTCTCTTTCAGATTTTTCTCCAATACTTTCCCTACTACTGAAGTGAGACTCACTAGTTGAGAACTCCCTGATTTATCTCTGTCACACCTTTCAAAACAAGGAACCACATCACCTATCCTTCAGTTCTCTGGCATCTCCTGTTACCAGAGACTAACTAAATATTTAGGTCAGAGTCCCTGTAATTTCCTCCCCCTTTTCTCACTGGGTTACAACTCATCTTGGAGATCTGTCACTTCTGAGGCTGCCAAAATCTCCAATCCTCAATCTCTATGTCAAACTGCTCAAGAACTGCAGTTCAGTCCCATCTCCCAAATATTGCACCTACATCGTCTGTCTTCAAAACAAAGAGACATGTGCTTAATACTTGTTTAAACACCATACTCATATCCTTTGGTTCCATGCACAGATTGTTTTTTGTCCCCAATAAGCTCTACTTCTTCCCTGGTTATCTTCTTCTGCTTGACATATTGAATATCTTTGTGTTCTTCACAACATTACCCACTGGTGATATTTCAAGCCCACCTTTTCTCTACTAATTGATTTCTTAAGTTTCCTCTGCACTTAACTTGGGCCTCCACTGATATCTAATACAGTCTTTTTATACCAAACTGATTATTCCTAAGGTTCACTGGGCTTGTTGCTTCGACATTTCACTCCTAAGGGAGAATATTGCACCTATTCTACACCCAACTCGTATTTGAAACCCCCAGCTCAGACCCCACTCCACCCCACCCTCCATTCCCACTATTTCGTACAATTATCACAAGTCGATGTACTTCAGTCTACTTTGACCAGACCCTACCTATTTTAATAAAATATGCCTACCCCAACTCAAACCTTTTCCTCCTTTTCTATAAGAAACTTTTTTAAAAAAGGTAGGAACAAATGGAGGAGGAGTTATCTCAATTCAAACACTGGCTTGCTGTCACTCCACAGATACTGCCTGACCTGCTGAGATTTCCCGTACTTTTCGTTTTCAATTAAAATATGCAGTGTTGTGTTCACTACCATAAAACAGTCTCTCCCACTACCACTTCAAACACCAGTCTGGTTTTGCTCCCAGGAACTAGGTCTAGCACTGCACCATCACTTTTACAAGATGATATAAAGCAAACACTCTCCTGAATACATTTTAGGGAAATTGCCTCCTTTCACCCCTTAACACTATGACTACCACAATTAATGTTGTGGGAATTTGAAATCTCCTAATATAAAACAAAACAAAGAATTACAAATGTTTAGCAAGTCTGATCTCATTTGTGAGGAAAAAGCAGATTCAATGTTTCGGTTCCAGTGACCCTTCTTCAGAGTTCCCCTCACATAATTACCCTACTATTGTTCTTCCATATCTCAGTGAATTATCTACATACCTGTTCCTCTATTGTCTGCTGACTAATTGGGGATCTGTAATACACACACCCAGTTTGCCCTATGTTTATTCATAAGCTCTACCAGTAAGCCTAATTTTAAGACCCTTACAGGATATTATCCCCCCCTTACTGCAGTAACCAGTTCCTTAATTGATAACATATAGCAAGAAGATTAGCTAGGCCTCGGAGTGAGAAACCTTCCAAAAATCTCAATGCAACTCACACTCAGCCAAAAAAAACTTAGCCAACCAATATTCTTTGAATCCATAGGTTGTTTTGGTATTGTCCATCACAGAAGAAACATTCAATTTAATTTGGACCAATTTTTTTAATCCCACCCAACTATTTCATGGAATGGACACAAAACACTGGAGAAACTCAGCAGGTTTGGCAGCAGCTGTGGAGAGGAAAGCAGAGTTAACATTTCAAGTCTGTTATAATTCTGTTTTAGCATCTCCGCAGATGCTGTCAGACTTGCTGAGTTTCTCCAGCATTCTGTGTTTGTTTCAGATTTTCAGCACCCACAGTATTTTGCTCATATTTCATGGAATGATTTATTTCTAACCTACATCTTTTATCCAGGAATGACAACCTCTTATTCAGTGGCAGTTTCATGCCAAGGGTGAGCAACACCATTTTCAGAGCTAATGATGCTAGAAAATCAGCCCTTCAATGCTTGTGCATTATTCTTTACATCGTGTTGGTGCTTTCTGTAAATTAGATGACTTTGCATCCAAGCACATGATCAGTTCAAAGCACTACAAGTTATACAATGGATGAGGAGTGCGATCCTGTCAGGAGTGCATTGGAGGGATGTTCAACAACACCATTATCACCTCTGTTATGGACCAGAACAAATCCCCTCAAAATATATTAAGACAGCCTAGACACAATTTTTTTCTTATTTTCAAAGGCATTTTGTTGCAAGGCTTGAAACAAAACACACTATTTTTATAGTGTGGTCAAAATACAAACAAAAGAAAGAAGAATTGGAATAACAACTTGATTAGAAAATGCAACTGAACAATAGCTTATTTAACTGTAGCAATATAGTAACATCCCATAAATATACTCTTGGCAAAGGCAAATTCAGTAAAATAGATTGTCTCGCATGCAATTCGAGCAGCAGGAAGAGAACCCCAGCTTTCAGCTATAGAAGAGATAGAAGTAAGAGCTTCCACATCCAGCTTCAAGATGCTGGTAACTGCTGAAAGCTAAACTAAAAATCTTTGTTCAGTGGGAGATTGACGCCACCTCTTCAGGCTGTTTCGATTGTTCCAACTTTTACAAAGAAAACAAAGCTAACTGGGTTCAGAGCAGACAGCTTGGCTCCAAGTTTACAACATTTGCTTTCAAAAAAAATTGCCAGAACGAATTCTTCTTAAAGGCACATTTTGTAATACCTCCCAAGTTCAAATTGATGGTTCCTTGTGGCTGCATCGAATGCTGACCTACACATTGTGTTGGCCAGCTAGCACTTCATCAAATGTATACATTATCTTGGATACAAGCATACTTTCCTTGCTCATACAGAAACCGTCCTACTTTCTGTTTGAAGATAATGGATGCGGTGGCCTAGTTGTTTTCAATGATCTGTTTCTGAAATGTCATTATTTATTTGTATGCTACTATATTTTCTATTCCTAAAGGCTTCTAAAGCTGATAAAACAATCATAATTACTTTGACCCATTATGATTACTGATTCAGAAACTCATAACCCCTTCATCAATATTTTCTTCTACCACCAACCTAAGTGAAGCAGAAAATTAAATTATTGTCCAGCACGGGATGCACATCCATTAGTCATTCACTTTATTAACAGCCACAAGCGCAAAGTAGCTCTAAAGTTTACAAAGGCACACAATAGATAAGGAAAATTGCATAAAAAGGGCTTATTTGCTTGTCCAGTTCGTATATTTGAGAAGCAAGAAGCAAATGCCCAGCCATGGTACCAATGTGAGTGCAAACAGCAAAACATGCCTCTGAAAATCTGTACAAAAACCCCTGAGAGATTGACACAAAGCAGGAACACTTAGCAGTCTAATAATGACTGCCTTGGAATCACAGTGAAATATGGAGACCTTCCTCTCAGTAACTGATCCGAAGCAACTATTTAATGTGATATCCTACTGCAAACATGATCTAACTCTAAATTTGTTCTCAGCATCCAGGTATATGTTTTCTTCCTGGCATAAACCTCACACTTCTTGTCATGAATTGCTTCTTCCAGCTGAGAGAAGAGGACTTCCTTAGACCTTGGATAAAAAAGCTACACGAGAAAATGCTAACCTGAATGTAAATATCTTCAAGCTTAATCTTATGAAATTAGGTCTGTCACTGACTATAAATTCTGCTCTCCTATTTCAGTTTTGCAACACTGAAACAACCTCAATTTATCTCAAATTTTACATTATTTTCAGAAAATGTTTTAAAAATATTTTTGTTCCTTCTAATTGACTACACATCACTTTTCCGTTGTCAGATGCCTGTTAATGTACACTCTTATCCTCACTCAGGCTAACAATTTCTCGTTACATGACTTTCAGTCAATAACCCTGCAATTTTTGTTACCTAATATGACAAGGTAACTGAGCCTGAAGTGAATGGGATTTTTAAGAACTTTTAGCTCCAGCCACCTGGTCCTCTCCAGATGAGACATTTTGAAAGCATGTTCCATTTTATAGCTTTGTATAGAGGTGATGGGGATAATTGTAGCTGTGCGTCACAGTGTGAAACTGATGACAGCAAGCTGATAGCATATTGTACATCTCTCCCAAACTCAATTGCAATTGAATGGGCTTCAGCTTCACTATGATCCAATGTATACTATTGCATGAAGTCACAATTAGCTCTAGTTATTTCATTTATGTCATTGCCAGTATTTTTGTAATAACCTCTACTATACAGAAATGAGCTAGTGTTGGATTAAATGCTTTTTGTTCTCTGCTCAAACAGACATTTTTATTCTAATTGAAGCTTACAAACAACATTTGGTTCAGGTTTGAGTAGGCAACTGAATGTTGATTAATTTATTCTGTAAACATTGAACTTCATAACTAGAACAGAGGGATGTCATCCAATTTATTAGCCCTTCGATAGATGTGGCCAACTGACAATCCAGATATGGATAATTACATTTTTCATTAGTAATAAAATGATTGATAGACACCATCATTGGGTACGTGATCTCACTGGCCCTTGTTTTACACATTTGTACAAAGAACATTTTTCATGTTACTGGCAAAATAGTAGAAGAAATACAACAGGATTCTTTTCAGACCTTTGCACTGATTTCTTCGATTTTTGATTTGTTTACTTGTTAAAGTGGCATTTAATGTGGGTGAAAAAAGCTTAACTTCAGCACCTTAGCAGCACTAGCAACATCATCGAGAGAGCAGAATTTTTATCATACAACTCAACCAGTCAGAATAGCCAATTTATTTCAGCCAATGACAGCAATCCCAACCTACAGCCATCAGCTCCAATAGACCATGTTAATACAAAGGGAAAGCAGCATCCAATTGCTTTCTATATGGAAAGCAGGGACAAACCATCACAGCAAGTCAATATTCTTATCAATCACTGAAGTCAATGTATTACTTAACAACTGAGAGAATAGTGTAGAAAGCGCACCAAGATGTGCTGTAACCTTTCATGCTTGAATTTCAGATTTTGGCAAAACAGAAACACTATCAAAAAGTCTACATTGAATAGTGGTATGTGCTTGAATTAATACACAAATGTTGCAATATGTGCTTTTTTTAAATTTGCACATCATATTGGAGTGTGCCAGGATTTATTTCCCATCCCTATTGCCCTTGGGAAAGTGATAGAAAACTGCCTGCTTGAACTGCTGCAGTCCTTGGGGTACAGAGACATCCACACTGTCAAATATGTTTCAGCTTTTAGTAAAAGAGTCCCAGGGTTTCTCTCCCTGGCCTTGCATGAGGCTGAAACACTGTCACTTCATCTATTCTTGTGTGCACCCATCAATTTGGCTGATTAACAGTGAATTAGAGCATCTTATGATGATTAATTCAATTCAAAGTCCAGATAGAACACCTTATAGAAAAGCAATAATAAGAAAAATAATCTTATAAAGGTGCCCTTCCATTGAGCCTGGAGTGAGAGGTGGGGCCACAGAAGAATTAAATGTTGGCAGATTAATTATTGCAATGCAGGGTCAGTGGGATTGAGCAAAGCTGAGAACTATGCAAACAGTGATCTCTTTTTCAGGTGCAGTGATCAGAATATTTCAAACTACATTTTTTTTAACCTTTTCAGTAAAATGAACATTAGTTTTCAGTAACACTCCTGTGATGTAACTGATTTTATCTTCAATGATCAACCATTTTCAACAAAATCCTAAAACATATTATTAGCCTCATCCATCATTAGCCTATATCAATTTCAAAAAGGCACTTTGCAGTGTAGTATGGTGTGATTTACTTCCATATTTTGTTTTTCCATGGCTGGTTAACAGAGAACAGAATTTTACAAATGGCATGAGTACGTACTTGTACTTAAACATTACAGCATTAAGAAGGGACTTCCAACTGATAATGTTAATTAAATTCACACTCCCAGCATGAAGCTGTGTGTTGGAGGATTTTCTTGTAAAATCCACTGTTCTCTGAAAGATTGTTACAGAAATCCTGGGAGTTTGGTCAACTAATGTGCATACAATAAAATGTTCATATCCTAAAGGGATAACAGTGCTCTATATCTCCTATTAAGAGACATCTTCAGATTCAGTAAAAATTAATAAATTGCAGCAAAACATTTCTATGCTTGGTCAGGTGTATTGCAAAATAAATGCTGGATTGGAATGCTCAGCCTGTCTGGTTTTATGGAATCAGGGGAGGTGACCCGTTTTTTAATTAAGTGGTGGGGCACCATAGAGTCACACAGTCATAGAGATGTAAAATACGGAAACAGACCCTTCGGTCCAACTCATCCATGCCGACCAGATATTCTAACCTAATCTAGTCCCATTTTCCAGCACTTGGTTCATATCCCTCTATAACTTTCCCATTCATATACCCATCCAAATGTTTTTAAATGTTGTAATTGTACCAGTCTCCCCAACTTCCTCTGGCAGTTCATTGCATATCAGTACCACCTTCTACATGAAAATGTTGCCTCATAAGTCCCTTTTAAGTCTTTCCCCTCTCATCCTAAACCTATGCCCTCTAGTTCTGGACTCCTCCACCCCAGGGAAAAGACTTCGTCTATTTATACTATCCATTCACTTATGATTTTATGAATCTCTTTAAGGTCACCTCTCAGCCACTGACGCTCCAGGGAAAACAGCCCCAGCCTATTCTGCCTCTCCCTTTAGATCAAACCCTCCAATCCTGCAAATTCCTTACAAATCTTTTCTGAACCCTTTCAAGTTTCACAATATCCTTCCAACAGGAAGGAGACCAGAATTGCACGAAATATTCCAAAATACCAGTACTAACACATTTGATAAAATGATGACACACAGCAGCCACACATACCAAAAGAAAAACTGCACTCCCCTAAAGTGGAAAAAGAGCACTCAGTTTGCTGTTCCGTCTGCCTTGTAAGGATACCGAAAGTTTGATTAAAAATTGAATCCTGTCGGAAGTCGAAGCTATCACTCTGAATTTTTCGGTCATTCCTACATAGACTATTTATTACGTATTAGTCTCACAAGGTGAATGAGATGCACTGATGGAATATATATATTCACCAGCTGAGGAGGTGGGGTTTTTGGAACCCAAGGCTTTGGGAGTTCCCATCTTTCGCCTGGTCCGTCTCAAGCTACTCCCTCTGCAAGAAGTTGTAGCTTTCTTTTAATTGTAAGAAGCCATATAATCCTTCACGTAATTCCAGGAGCCAACATATTCATGACTGAAACCAACATAAATAGAATGAGAGTTTACCAGAAGGCCTGCAACTTGAAATGTATAATACAGCATTTTTCCCTAAATCTGAACAGCTTTTGAAATAAAATGTTGGAAGATATCTCCATAATGTCAATGTTTCTGTTTATCATCCTCTTTTCATAAAGGAGATTTCAAGGTAAATCTTTAAATAGGTATAGACTTCGGTGCCTATGGACATAATGAGCATTACACCTGCCAATTGAATTGGATAGACGACAATCTAGAATAAACTGGAACTTGGGGTTCTTTCAGATCCCTGATTTTAATACTTAACGAACATGGTTATTTGCCACAGAGGCCCGAGATATTTTAAAACAGCTCCCTCTCCTGGTGCTTTTGTTCTCAATCTTTCCAGGAAGTTATATGCATTTTCCTGACTGCATGATTCATTGACATGTAGGAAAGTTTGTAGTTGTCTTTGAAATGGCTCTTATCTATTATTGTATATGTTTCAGATAATTACAAGATGAAACTAAGCATAACTATGGAGAAGAGAAGCCAATGAAAATATATGTGTGACCATGCTGCTCTTTTAACAAGGTGATGTTGTCCCTGTTTTTTCTTCAGAGGGGTCATAAAGTCATGGGTTCTGAGATGTCTGGGTTTATCTACTTGAAGCTTTTTAAGTTTAAACAAAAACTTGTAAAATGAAAGGGGTGTGGCCATTTCTCCCAATTCAGCTTTTCTGTGGTTTGGTTCGGTTTTAGCAGTCTGGCTATTCAGAGTTGTTGGTCAGTGTAAGCTGAGGAATCCAAAGAAATAGCTACAGTGGAAGGAGGTTCCATACTAAATCACTCTGCCACCTCTCTCTCGTGAGGCTGCTGCATAAGATAAAGATGCATGTTACAGGCAATGTATTAGCATGGATAGAGGATTGGTTGACTAACAGGAAGAAAAGACTGGGGATAAATGAATGGCTATTCTGGTTTGCAATCAGTAAGTAGTGTGCCTCAGGCATCAGCATTGGGACCGCAATTGTTCACAACTTACATTGACGACTTGGAGTTAGGGAGCACGTGTAGTGTGTCAAAGTTTGCAGATGACACTAAGGTGAGTGGCAAGCCAAAGTGTGCAGAGGATTGTGAAACTTTGCAGAGGAACATAGATACTTTAAGTGAGTGGGCAAAGGTCTGGCAGATGGAATGCAATGTTAATAAATGGGAAGTCATCCGTTTTGGTAGGATTAACAGTAAAAAGACTTATTACATGAATGTGAAGAAACTGCAACATGCTGCTATGTAGAGGGACCTGGTTATCCTTGTGCATGAATCACAAAGGATTGATCTACAGGTTCAGCAGATAATTAGGAAGGCAAATGGAATTTTGTCCTTCATTGCGAAGGGGATTGAGTTTAAAAGTAGGGAGGTTATATTGTAGCTGTATCAGGTGGTGAGGCCACACCTGGTCTACTGTGTGCAGTTTTTGTCTCCTTACTTGAGAAAGGATGTATTGGCACTTGAGCGGGTGCAGAGGAGGTTTAGTAGGTTGATTTGAGAGTTGAGGGGTTTGGCTAATGAGGACAGACTGAGTAGACTGGGATTATATTCATTGGAATTTAAAAGAATGAAGGGGGATCTTTTAGAAACATAAAGTTATGGAGGGAATAGATAAGATAGCAGTAGTGAGGATGTTTCCACTGGCAGTTGAAACTAGGACAAGACGGTGTAGCCTCAAAATTAGGGGGAGCAGATTTAGGAGTGAATTGACAAGGAACTTCTTCACCCAGAGGGTTGTGAATCTATGGAATTCCCTGCCCAGTGAAGTAGTTGACATTACTTCAGGAAATGTTTTTAAAGCTCAGATAGACTTCTTTTGAACAATGAAGGAATTAAGAGTTACGGTGGAGCGGAGGCCACGAAAAGATCAGCCATGATCTTATTGAATGGCAGAGCAGACCCGCAGGGCCAAATGGCCTACTCCTGCTCCTAGCTCTTGTGTTCTCCTGTGAGACCCTGTCTTTGATTTTACCTTTTTTGTCAAGAGGTGCTTATGAAGATTGTTGCAGGAATTTGAAACAGCATCATTAAGATGGGAATAATCTGTTGGGTTTTCGGATAGGTTAAGTTATTTAGTATTCTGTTCTCTCTTGTTTGTGTTTTATTCGGTAATCTTAAAAATAAATGCTGTTTTATTTAAAAGTTAATAGTTGGGCCAGCTGCATAACTTCTGGGATATCCACTTTATACCTGCTTATAACAACTAGAAAAGGTAAGATCCGGGCTACTTTCTTGAAACGTTTTGAGAGAATTTGGCGTAGTCCAGAACATATGGTACACAATTCCAGCTCTCCCCAACTCCCCCCTGCCCCACCAACCCCAACTCCAATTGGGGCAGCACAGTGGCTCAGTGATTCACACTGCTGCCTCACAGTGCCAGAGACCTGGCTTTGATTCCAGCCTCAGATGATTGTGCAAACTCCACACAGACATTCATCCTGTGTCGGCATGGGTTTCCAACAGGTGTTCCGAATTGCTTCCGCCATCCAAAGATGCGCAGGTTCCGCCGATTGTCCAAGCTCAATTGTCCTCTAATATCCAGGACTGTGCAGGCTAGGTAGGCTAGCCATGGGGAATGCAGGGTTATTGGCATAGTGTAGAGGGTTGGATTTGGGTGGGACGTTTCTCAGAGGGTCAGTGCGAACTCAATAGACCAAATGGCCTGTTTCTGCACTGTAGGGATTCTATGATTCCATAATTCTCCTGAAAGAACAGCACTTGGACTTCCTGTTATGATGGTTTTAGAGGAGCTGGAAAGTTAATGCAATTATTTCATTCAGTTTTTCTCATTCAGTGGATCAATCCTTCATACAATGTAAGTGTTACAATACTTCTCTTTTACATTCCTGGCAGCTGAGCTACCACAGGTTGATCTGCTGCAGTGTTATTTCTGCACCAGTGCTGAGGAGGAAACAACAGTGGCAGAGATAACACCAGTACATAGACAGAAATGATGGTAAAGGTATATGAATTCAACAAACTTGCTGTCTAAATGTCTAGCTTGTATCTTTCCTCAGATAAGCAGTCAAATAGTGGAACGGCTGCACAAGATGAGATGACATCTGGAGTACTGTCAGCTGTTCTGGTCATCTTATGCAATGAAACACATAATTTCATTGGAGACAGTTCAGAGAAATTTCACTCAGATGATCCCTGGTATGGAGGGATTGTCTTATGAGCAAAGGCTTAACAGGTTGGGATGCTTCTCACTAGGGCTCAGAAGAATAGGAGGTATTCCATTTGAAACATAGGATTCTTAAGGGGCTTAACAGAGTAAATGCTGAGAGAATATTTCCTTTCACAGGAGATTCTTGGACTAGAAAGTATAGTCTCACAATAAAGGCATGCCAATTTAAGAAAGTGGTCTGAGGTTGGATTTCTTCTCTCAGAGATTTAAGAGTCTTTGAAATTCCTTACCACAGAGGGCTATGGGGGCAGAGGCCTTGTGTATATTTAAGGCTGAGATAGTTAGATTCTTGATCAGTTGGGGAATCGAGGATTACAGGGAAAAGGCAGAAAAGTAGATATGATGCATGTCAGATTAGACATGATTGTATTGAATGGTGGAGCAGGCTCAAGAGACTGTTCCTATTTATTACAGTCGTATGGTCCAATGACAATTTGCATTTAAATGGTATTTCCAAACAATGTTTTGCCCAAAGCATGACCCAACAAAGTCTGCTTTTTAGGATAAGGAGATATTAAGGTTGGATGACCTAAAGATAGGTCAAAGAGATGTCTCCAAAGGAGGGGGGCAGAGAGTTAAAGACACAACGTAACTCAAAGAAGAGGTTCTGGAGTTGAGGACTAAGGCAACTGCAGCAAGGTCTGCCTGTGGAGAAATGATTAAGACCAACAGTATTCATAAGTTACAAGAGCTTGGAGATTTTGTGATATAGGGGTGAAGAATTTTACAAGAATCAGGTGGTGAGAAGTCTGAGATCATTGAGGGATTTGAAAACAAGACTGAAATTTTAATAATCGAGAAATTTCTGAACTGGAAGCTAACATAGTTGTGCAAGGTAGACAAGCAGGAGACTGGAAGAACACAGCAAGCCAGACAGCATCAGGAGGTGGAGAAGTCAACGTTTCGGGGATAACCCTTCTTCAGCACTGGGGGTGGGTGGAATGGGAGCTGCAGATAAGGAGAAGGAGTGCTTTGCAATCTGATTCGCTGTGGCAAATTGGAGTAACACCACTTCATCTTCCACCTGGGCAGCCTACACAGCCCAAACTACTTAACATTGAGCTCTCCAATTTCAAAAAAATCTCCCTTCTCATCCCCTGACTCCTTTCCCAGCCCCCCTCCCTTCCATTCCTTTGTTTAACCCTACCTTCCAGCTACTAACTGGATTCATTCTTCCCATTGACCAACCAAATCGTACCCTCTACTTGTGTTCACCTATCCCTACCTCACCCCACTCCCTTTATCTGCAGCTCCCCTTACACTCACCCCTTCTCCTGAAGAAGAGTTACACCCAAAGCATTGATGTTTCCACTTCCTGATGCTGCCTGGCTTGCTGTGTTCTTCCATCCTCCTGCTTGTTGACCTTGGATTACAGCATCTGTAGATTTTTTTTGTCTCTAATGTAGTTGTGCAAACCTTACAAGCCATTAAAAGAAGGATGCTTTGCGACCCCTGAAACATTACAGTCAGTGGGCATAATGTTCATTAGCATTGGGGAATATACAAGCACTGACAGCGGAATAGGAGAAAAGTCACACAATGAAAGAAATGGAAAGATGTAAAAATTTCATTTTGCTTGCCTTCTTGCTGTGGTAAGCAGGAGATCCAGAAACAGATTTAGTACATACACACACAGGTGAAACTCATGGAAGCAAATTAAATCTAAGTTAATTATGGTGATGTATCCATAACACTCAAAAACTCAAAAGTTATTGACTCATTATGTAATAACCTTGTGTTCTATTTATTGCCACAATTTCATAAAATAATGCTGTGAACAGACAACACAATGGAATCCCGTCAATTGGCCGCAAATCTCCAAAAGACAGATAAGTGTTCTGAAAGGGTAGATGGGAACTGCACATGGGAATCCCCATCAGAGTAAGCTATAAAACAAACAGCTTGGGAAATTGAATACCCTACTGCACTGGATTCCTCTATGCCTCAAACACACCAAGATGTCTCTATTTGAATCAGTGAACTTGAAGAATCATAGAACCCCTACAGTGCATTGATGCCAATTGAGTCTGCACTGACCCTCCTAAGAGTATCTCACATAGACCTGGCCCTCCCACCTTAATCCCATAACTTCACATTTCCCAATGGCTTACACACCCTGCCTGCATATCTCTGGTCACTATGGGACAATTTAGCATGGCTAATCCACTTGATGTCCACATCTTTAGACTGCAGGAAGAAACCTCAGCATCTGAAGGAAACCTACATGGGGAGAACGTGCAAACCCTACACAGACAGTTGCCTGAGGTTGGAATCAAACCTGGGTCATTGGCACTGTGCGGCAGCAACACTAACAACTGTGCCATCCTGCCGCCCTTCCGTATGTACTTTTGACTTCAACTGTTAAAGTGCAATTCTGGAGATTAGAATATGGTTTAGATTAGATTACTTACAGTGTGGAAACAGGCCCTTCGGCCCAACAAGTCCACACCACCCCGCTGAAGCGCAACCCACCCATTCCCCTACATTTACCCCTTACCCCTTACACTACAGGCAATTTAGTATGGCCAATTCACCTGACCTGCACATCTTTGGACTGTGGGAGGAAACCGGAGCACCCGGAGGAAACCAACGCAGACATGGGGTGAACGTGCAAACTCCACACAGTCAGTCGCCTGAGGCAGGAATTGAACCCGGGTCTCTAGCGCTGTGAGGCAGTAGTGCTAACCACTGTGCCACCGTACCGCCCACTGGCTGGTTGCTGTGGAGAAAGAGATCTGGGGACCATGATAGTTCTACAGAATGAGCGTACCATCTGAATGAACCTGAATTAGAACCTCCTTTCAGAAAAATGGACCTCTTCTGTGGTGTAGCAAGGAATAGAGTAGCAATATATATCAGATTGCCACTCTATAAAAATCTGGCCCAGTACTTACACCAATTTGAGAAATCAATGTTACACAAACTCATTGATACAAATTATCATTTATATTACAGGAGCAAATAACTGCAGATGCTGCAATCTTTCGTTGTTTTTACTAGTCATTTATATTAGTTCATCCTCTAATATAAAAACTGGCAACGTGCTCTCCATGAAATAACTCTTTTCAACTAACAACCCCGATGCCAAATTCATTCATTTAAAGAATTTGAAAGTGATCTTTAATGGAAAGTAAATCTCTGATTACTCAAATATTCTGACAACAATGTTGTACACATTTTTATGAATTATTTTTAAACCAATTTTGAATATGAACAGAACATTCATAGTTCAAAAGATTAAGAAAAATACAAGATCATTACACTGACTCAAAGCCAGAAAGCAACTTGCAGCATTGCTTTGTCTAAGTAATCAAAGCAACAATTGTGCATTTCTGAGTATAACCTAAACCTGTAGTGTGATTTATTTTGTGCCTTTTGTTTTCCAATGGTGGACTAATCATGTAGTTGCTCATCCCTATAAAACCACAGGTTAATCCTAAAGCAATATATCATATGAATAAATACAAGCTAAAGATATTGCACAAATACTCATATCAAGTTTTAATAATAGTTATTTTTCCACTCTTGTATAACAAGTTATTTATAAGTAATGTTGTCCATTTCTTCTCTCAGCAATATGGTTAACCATCAACCTTGCAGAAAACTGCCCACAAAAGATACAACTTGTTCTGTGGCATAGACTTCACCTTTCATGTCAATCATTTCATTCTTGCAATAGCAGCAGGAGTTTCTGCCATCCAGCAACAGTGACGTTATCAAATAGTTGAGGCAACCATTGCATTGAATAATTCAGACAAACGGCAAACCAAGAAGGAACAAACATATTTTATTGTTAATGTTTTATAACTAGAATGACTCAAGGAGACATCAGATCATAAGAGATCGAAACAGAAGTAGGCCATTCAACCTATCGAGTATGCTCTGCCATTCAATGTAATCATGGCTGATCTAATAAACTTCAATTCCACTTTCCTGCCTGTTTCCCATAAACTAGATTCCCCCAATAATTAAAAATCTGGCTCGCTCAGCTTTGGATAGACTTAACAAGTTAACCTCGACAGCCCTCTATGGTAAAGAATTCCCAAAATTCATTACGTTCAGAAAAGGTGCTCCCCCTCATTAGTCTTATTCTAAGATTATGCTCTCAGGCATTTGGTATGCTTGCCTTTATTTGATCAGTGCATTGAGTATAACAGTTAGGAAGAGAGTGTGGTGCTGGAAAAGCACAGTAGGTCAGGCAGCATCCAAGGAGCAGGCGAATCGATATTTTGGGCAAAAGCCCTTCATCAGGAATTCTTCATAATTCCTGATAAAGGGCTTATGCCCAAAACGTCGATTCCCTGCTCCTTGGATGCTGCCTGACCTGCTGTGTTTTTCCAGCACCATATTCTCGACTCTGACCTCCAGTATCTGCAGTCCTCAATTTCTACATGAAGAGTTGGGAAGTTCTGTTGCAGCTGCACAGGACATTTGTTAGGCAATTCTGGTATCTCTGCTAAAGGAAGGATGTTGTGATATTTGAAAAGAGTTCAGAAAAGATTTAAAGGAATTTGGCAGGGTTGGAGGGTTTGAGGCTGAATAGGCTAGGGCTATTTTCTCTGGAGCATCAGAGGCTGAGGTGTGACCTTATCGAGGCTTACAAAATCATGAGGTGCATGGGTAGGGTGAGTGCCAAAGTCTTTTTTGTGGGGTCGTGTTGGAGTCCAAAACGAGAGGGAATAGGTTTAGGGTGAGAGGAGAAAGATGTAAACCTAAGTGGGGGGGGCAACGTTTTCATGCAAAGGGTGGTGCATATATGGAATGAGTTGCCAGAGGTTGCTGGTACAATTACAACATTTAAAAGGCATCTGAATGGATATATGAATAGGAATGGTTAGGAGGTATATGAGCCAAATGCTGGCAAATGGGACTGGATTAATTTAGGATAGCTGGATGCCTTGGACGTGTTGGGCTAAAGGGTCTGTTTCTGTGCTGTACATGACTCTGAGGTGCTACGTTCTACAACAAAGGAAACAACCTTTCCACAGAAATAAGATTCTTGAGGTACTTGACAGAGTTTATTTCACGAAAGCTGACTCTCATCTTTCTAAACTCCAATGAGTACAGGTTCATCCTACTCAATCTGTCAGTAGAAGGCAATCCATCCATAACCTGAATCAAACTAGGGAACTCTCCCGAGACTGCCTCCAATGCCAAGATAGCTTTCCTTAAATAAGAGGACCAAAACTGTTCACGGTATTTTAGGTGTGGTCTGACTAGTGCTTAGTATAGTTTAACAAGATCTCCCTATTTTTACCACCATTCCCTTTGATGTACATGTTAACATTCCATTTGCCTTCACTATTACCTGCTGAACCTGGATGCTAGGTGCTTGCAATTCATGGGCAATACCTGGGCTGGAGCTTTTTGCAGTCTTGCTCTGTATAAAACAAAATAAGCTTTTTTAATCTTCCTGACAAAATGCATAGAGTCAAAGAGTCACAGAGATATACAGCACTGGAGTTGACCCTTCGGTCAACTCGTCCATGCCGACGCAGATATTCTAAATTAACCTAGTCTCATTCGCCAGCATTTGGCCCATATCTCTCTAAATCCTTCGTATTCATAGACCCATCCGGTTGCTTTTTTAAATGGTGTAATTGTATTAGCCTCTACCACTTCTTCTGACAGTTCATTCCAGATACACACCACCCTCTGCGTGAAAAAATTACCTTTTAGATCTCTTTTAAATCACATTTTCCCACATCACATTCCATCTGCTATGTTTTTGTACACTCATTTAACCAGTACCTCTGTAAACTGTGTCATTCTCAACAAATGACTTCCCATTATTTTGGATCTTCTGCAAACTGGCTATAAAACATTGATTACCCTGATACAGGCCATGAATATATACTGTATATAATTGTGGCCCCAGCACCGATCCCACCAGTAGCAGGTTACCATCCTAAAAATACCACCCACATCTGTTCTTTATTACGTAGCCAACCCACTTTCCGTGCAAATACACTATTTCCAGTACTGGGAGTCTTACCTTAAAAGTAGTTGTATTTCCTCAAAAGCCTTCTGAAAATCCAAATATATTGCATGCACTTCTTCTCCTTTACCTATCCTGCTTGTGAATCCTTCATAGAATTTTCATAAATCAGCGTGACATAACCCATTGATGAACATATATTCCTGTAGCCTGTGCACCTATTTATAAATTCATAAATTCATTACCCTTCCTTATAGCTTCATAAATATGCGCTCACTCTCAAAATTGTAAATTTTACCCCTGAGGCTATTTGCCCAGGGTTAATTTGAACAGCTTTCCATTCCGATTTGTTTGTCCTAATAAATATTTTCCCATGTTTGTCAACATTAAATTTCCCCTGTCTGCCTGCTTCTTTTACATCATATCTTTACTGTCTCATCTTTTACAATCTTCCTTACATCTTGCCAAATCATCTACTGAAGAGTCATCAGTGAATTCGGAGATGTGGTGCTCCCTACACTAAAGTCTAATGTATCTGTAAGTAACAAAAAATGAAAAAGGATTTAGCTTTAAATGATCCTTTGATGATAAAACCAATAACAGCTTGTGCTTCGAACAGAATATCTAACAGACTAACTGAACGTATGCAACTTAAATAAGGAGAACACCATGCAAGACCTTAGAGGGCAGAATATGGGTTTTTGGAAAGTTTATAGAAGAGAGAGAAATTGAAAGGTGGGCTGAAAGGGTTCAGAGAAGATTTATAAGGATGTTACCAGGGCTGGAGGATTTGAGCTATAGGGAGAGCTGGAAAAGGCTGAGGCTGTTTTCCCTGAAGCATCAGAGGCTGAGGGGTGACCTTGTAGAGGTTTACAAAATCATGAGGGGCATAGATAGGATAAATAGAAAAAGTCTCTTCCCTGGGGTAGGGGAGTCCAGAACAAGAGGGCATAGATTTAGGGGGAGAGGGAAAAGATATAAAAGAAGGCAACCTTTTCACTCACAGGGTGGTAGGTATATGGAATGAGCTGCCAGAGGAAGTGGTGAAGGCTGGTACAATTGCAACATTTAAAAGGCATTTGGATGGGTATATGAATAGGATGGGTTTGGAGGGATATGGGCCAGGTGCTGACATGTGGGACGAGATTGGGTTGGGATATCTGGTCGGCATGGATGAGTTGGACCAAAGGGTCTGTTTCCATGCTGTACATCTCTATGACTCTATGACTGGTCCTAGAACAAAATTTCAAACGTGAATGAAAATTCTGCTAATGTTGTTTCAAGTGTGGTGGGGTGGAATGATGGAAGTTACAAAAAAATTAAGCAAAAGTGGTAAGAACTAGTGGCACGTGGTTAGCACTGCTGCCTCACAGCGCCAGAGACCCAGGTTCAATTCCCTCCTCAGGCGACTCTCTGTGTGGAGTTTGCACATTCTGCGTGGGTTTCCTCTGGGTGCTCCGGTTTCCTCCCACAATCCAAAAATGTGCAGGTTAGGTGAATTGGCCATGCTAAATTGCCCATAGTGTTGGGTGAAGGGGTAAATGTAGGGGAATGGGTCTGGGTGGGTTGTGCTTTGGCGGGTTGGTGTGGACTTGTTGGGCCGAAGGACCTGTTTCCACAATGTAAGTAATCTAATCTGAAAGAGAGAGAACCTCCATTTTTGATCTTTTCTTATTTATAAAATGTGGACTCAGGGAGGCGAGGAAAAAGAATACGTGACAAAATAATAGAGTAGAAACAACACTAGAAATCAGCTTATTGATGGAGGACCTAAAATTGCAGAATCAAGATCAGCAATTTTAAGGAATTCAAAATCATCTAGATGATAATGAATATCGGGTTCAAAGGTTAATTCAAATTTGACATGTATAGCAAAACTCTGCATATGGTCTTTCTGAACTTGACTAAAATTCTAGGACAGATTTTGTAAAGATCTTTGGAAACCAGGATCAGGAATTTATTCAGAATCAATCTGATAGTTGGACTTACATTTCCCACAATAAAACTGGAGCAAGAGAAGTTTCAGGGAAGTTTCTGGCACACACTGACAGCAGACTCAGATTGCGCTTCCATCGAAATGTTGCATTTGGAGCAACAACACTCCATTCTCACAATGGTGGCTTGGAAACAGTTACTCAATTAGTAAGGGAATCCAGTTTATATTTAGTTTATTTGGAGCATTTGATGAGATAGAAATCTGAATATTAATGAGGCAAGTTGGGCAGTCAACAATGCATTTAGCAAGTATATGACTCGCCCTTCATTGGAACCTCACCACTGCCTAGTGGTAAATTTGCCTTGCTGATGAGGAATATCACTAGTTGTTGCTCCCTATGCCAAAATGTTCAAAGTTTGGGAGAAGCTTGGGTGCTCGTTGGTGGTGACCAAGTCCTAAGCTATGAAAGCAACCACCCCAACACACACAAAAGAAGTTGCATCAAGACACTGTTCAAAAGGGCCACAACATACTGCAGTACACCAGAACTGCAAAAAGAAGAAGAACACCTATACAATGTATTCACCAAAAACAGATACCCGCGCAATTTCATCAACAGATGCCTAAGGGAAAGACAACAGAATGAGGACATGCCACAACCCTAAGGACTAGCCACACTACCATACATCAAAAACATTTCTGAACTGACAGCCAGACTACTGCGACCACTAGGACTCATAACAGCACACAAACCAACAGCCACTCTCAGACAACAACTCACCAGGACAAAGAACCCGATACCCAGCATGAGCAAAACCAATGTAGTGTACAAAATCCCATGCAAGGACTGCACAAAACACGACATAGGAAAAACAGGAAGACAGCTAACGATCCGCATCCATGAACACCAACTAGCCACAAAATGACACGACCAGCTATCCTTAGTAGCCACACACTCAGATGACAAGCAACATGAGTTCGACTGGGACAACACTACTATTATAGGACAAGCCAAACAGAGAACAGCCAGGGAATTCCTAGAGGCATGGCACTCATCCACAGATTCAATCAATAAGCACATCGACCTGGACCCAATATACCAGCCACTGCAGTGGACAGCTGGAACTGACAACGGGAAGCGGCAGGTACAAATCATTATAAATGCCTGAGGAAACATCACAGAAGCGTTTCACAGGAGGCTCCCAAGCACTGAGGATGTCACCTAGACAGGGGACGAAACGTCTGCAACACAAATTCCCAGCTTGGCGAACAGAACCACAATGCCAAAATGTTCCTCAGACCTTTTATCTAATTCTGCCACAAATCTCAGCATATCCCACGTTACTCAGATTCCTACGAGGATTTTGTCCTTCACATAAGCACAACATAATAGCAATACCAGAGCAATTTTAACCAAATTCAGACGCCTGTTACCACAAATAACAAGGAAGAGGATCATAGTAGAAGGGTTTTCACCAAAAAAATTGACCAAGTACTTTTAGCTTTTGGATTGCTAGAGTAAATATAACAGCATCCTGTAAAATACACCAAAAATTGTAATGAAAGGTTTTGTAGGTGCTCAAAATTTAATTTCAATTGTGAGTAGCAGACACATAATAATAGTGCATGCGTTTTGCACAAATCAAATGCAACAATTTCTGATGTGGCAGATCATGTGCATGTACACAATGGATGTGTACTGTCTTGTATACTGGATTTAAAAAAAAAAGTAAGCATACAAATAAGAGCAGAAACAGTCATCAGACTCTTTGCAAAAGTCAAAAAAGGACCTAATGCTTCCTCGGGGTTTATTTTGATCCAACTGAACAGCTATAAGCACAGGCAAAGATGGGTCAGTGCGATACAGGAAAATCAAATTGACATGTGACTGACATATTGCCCCTTAAGGGCTACCACCAAAATGTTAATGCTTCTAAAAATGATACTTCCTTGAATGATGAGTCATAAGAGAAGTGAAAGTGTAAGAGCTGCCCCTCCTGGGGTCACATTACAAACACAGAGCACTATTAAGCAACACAAGCCACCACTGCCCTGTTTTTACAATCTCCCTTCCATCTCACTGCGTACCACTGATGATAATCACTTCAGCATGCCCCCTTTTCTATATACCTGCTCCCATCTAATCACACAAAGGGTTTTAGAAACCTGATTTTTTTTTTACCTGAAAGATGGACAACCAGAACTTTCAAGATAGAGATTGATAGATTTTTACTGGGTAAGGGATATGAACCCATGTTAGGCTTTTGGTGCTGATCAGCCACCATCTGACTGGATGAGGGGAGGCAATGGCCTAGTGGTATTATCACTAGACTATTAATCCAAAAAACTAGGTAATGTTCTGAGGACCTGGGCTTGAATCTCACAATGGCAGATGGTGGAATTTGAAATTAATTAATGTGTAATAACGAGTCTAATGATGACCATGTAGCCATTGTTGATCGTCCGTAAAACCCATCTGGTTCCCTACTCTCCTTCATTGAAGGAAAATGCCTTCTTTACCTAGTCTGACCTACATGTGACTCTAGACCCACAATGATGTAGTTGGCTTTTGAATGCTCTGTGGTCAGTTAGGAATGGGCAATAAATGTTGGCCTAGCCCATATTCCATAATTAAATAAGAAGATGGTAGAACAGGCTTGATAAGTTGAATGACATATTCCAGACATAATGTTAGATTCACTTTTGAATGCAACATCAAGAACTGATCAAATGTGTAAAAATCAGTCTCTAATGACAGCTTTCAGCAATTGAAAACCGTTAAAGAACCACTTGGTTTCATTTCCAAAACAAATCAAAATGCATTTGCCAGCATCAAATTGATTTCACACTTAATATTTTCTACTGTCTGCTTGACTTTTCTTGTTTAACATTCTGTAATACTCTTCCACTTATAAAGTGAAAAGCAATATAGCCTAAGTTGCTGGTAAGATGCTTAAAACCAAACACCATTTGGAAGCTGACAATACAGGGATGAAATTCTGCCCTAGTCCAGAGGGGAGGTCTCTGTACAAATGATACCTCTCAGAAACTCAATGAATCATATACAGAAGTGCTACAGTGCTTGGCTTCAATTTAAATTATAACCCTTTGCATTATCCTTTCTGCTACTTACAAAGCTATTACAATGAAATTCCCATCAAATCCAGCATTCACTGCATTATTGCCCACAGGGATTTCCAGCTGTCACTCACATGGCATAACTTCTTCTACATCAAACCTTGCAAATGCACACAAATAAAAGCAAGTTTCTAAAAAACAAAATTGAGAGATTTTATATGGGTCAAGTCCAGGATTTCCCAGTCTACAATAAGAACATTGCCAGAAATGTTACAGAAACCCATTTGCATGCAAGGGCTTTGCATGGGTTAACAACTGGTAACATTTAATCTCACATTTAGTCCTTACTTGATCAGACTGTTGAGTGATATTAGTCAATCATGCATCTTCTGTAAAGTGGACCATTTTCTTCCATGGTTTTTCCTAGCCTTAGGTCTAGCACACACTACACTGACCTGGTCTTTATCCCGATTCAAATATGGGTTGTTCTGCTATAACATGCGTTTTGTTAACATAAATTCGCTATAACACAATTGACAAATTGGGGACATAGTTTCCAAAGCGCAAAATTTTAAAGCATGTATTGGTTACAACATGATTCCGGCCCCATTAGTTTTAATGGTGCTGCTATTACATGATTTTCCTATAACACAGGAATGCACAAGAACAGAACAACCACGTTATAGCAGAACTGACTGCTCCTGCCCTTAAGGAAGGTACCATGTAATGCAAATAGCGTCATCTATTCGTTTCAGTGGCACTTCCATTGAATCATTTTGGTTTTTTTTTGGTTGAGGGTTTAGTGAAGCTTAAAGGGGTTATGTTGTTCTACCACCTGCCCCTAATCTCTGTTTACTTCTCACACATTTATTAGGGAATGCTTTTTAACAATTTCTTTTATTCATAAATTGCATGGAAGGTTGAGATTGTTTTGAGAATTTCTGAAGATCCTTATCTCAAAGCATCCTAAAGCACTAAAAATCCAATTAATTTATTATGAAATGCAGACAATATATGAGAAAACACATGGCCAATGTGTTGCACAAAAATCCCGAGAAGTAAAAAATTTAAAAATATGATCTACCAATATTTTCCTCCAGCTTGAGGGAGCAATGATGTCCATAATGCTAAGGAAGCTCACTGCTCTTCCCGGACACATACTGTGACTGCGGATATTAAGTTTAGCATCTTTAGCTTCTGTAGTTTCATGTATCACCCTCATAGTAACTCTAAACAAAATATTCTGTCAACTCTCGTCATTAAACACATTTATAAATCTTTTTATTCAGCACAGCTAGAATATGAAAGCACAGAACATGAGGGAGAAGCAGAAAACTAGAAGGTGGATCTTCACAGGTCACCCAGCTAACAATCTCAGAGAGTGAAGTACAAGGAATCAGAGGAGTGTTGGACTCCTGGACATTGGAGAAGACACCCTCCAAGCTGCCTTTTGGCAGCATTAAATAGCAGACAAACATAATGTATATGTTGACTTGATGCTAGACATCAAATGTTACTTTCACATTACCCACTCATGTCTTTATCCCCCAAAGGATCATCGTGTATTCTGCAGAAAGTGATCGTGTTGACAACTCCTTGGTAGAGGTCAGTCCCTCTGAGATATACTGTCACAGGTCTCCACGTCAGATCAGACACTTACTTCAGAACCACCAGTAAGACAGGCAGGCTTTCACCTGGCGGCTCACACCTCTCCAGTGCACTTGAGTAAACAATGAGATGACAAGAACAGCACTGGAGAACCTACGTCAGAGAGTGCAGAATGTTTTGAGTTCTGCTCAACTAATGCATATTGTGTGTCTTGGGGGCTGCCAACAAATTGTGAATCTGGAGCAGTAGAGAACTTGAGGCAGTGGCAGGCTTTTAACACAACCACAGAGAGAGACTGAAAGTGACCCTGTGCTCTGCACGCTTCTTCTTGTGTGGGTACAAACAGCACAATGTTTGAAGGTTTTGGCTAATTAAAGATATCAAATGAGGCAACCTGATAAGTAGCTTTAATTAGCCATATCCCATTCAATATTGTTGACTGCCCTTTATGACTGCTGACTCATATTGTTTCCTATCTGAAGCAGGTCAAAAAGGTAAAAGAAAGCAGACATGCTGGTGAACGTTAAATGTAGCTGAAAATGTGTGCTGGAAAAGCACAGCGGCACGGTGGCCCAGTGGTTAGCACTGCTGCCTCACAGCGCCTGTAGACCCGGGTTCAATTCCCGACTCAGGCGACTGACTGTGTGGAGTTTGCACATTCTCCCCGTGTCTGCGTGGGTTTCCTCCGGGTGCTCCGGTTTCCTCCCACAGTCCAAAGATGTGCGGGTCAGGTGAATTGGCCATGCTAAATTGCCCGTAGTGTTAGGTTAAAGGGGTAAAGGTAGGGGTATGGGTGGGTTGTGCTTCGGCGGGTCGGTGTGGACTTGTTGGGCCGAAGGGCCTGTTTCCACACTGTAAGTAATCTAATCTAAGCAGGTCAGGCAGCATCCAAGGAACAGGATGCTCCTGCTCGTTGGATGCTGCCTGACCTCTCCTGCTCCTTGGATGCTGCCTGACCTCCTGCGCTTTTCCAGCAACACATTTTCAGCTCTGATCTCCAGCATCTGCAGTCCTCACTTTCTCCTAGAACGTTAAATGTACAAAGAATAACAAAGTTTGGCAAAAATAGATATGAGCAACTACAAAACTCCATTGCATTTTTCTTGAATAATTTGGAAAAAAAACATTTCGACTGTTAGTTAAGAGAGATTGGCCAGGAGCAATGAAGGTCCTGAAAAACTGGTCTCTCATCAGTCGTGCCGTGATTCAAGGAGAATTTGCACGCAGAGTTTGAGAGATTCCACCAAGGTGTGAAAATGATGGTCGAGAGCTAATTCAAGTATTCCCAGAACTCACAACTTTACAGGCACAGGTTGTTAGTATAGGCTGGTGCAGGTCACAACCCTGGACTGGCCCACCACACCTGGTTGGCTCCCTTTTGGAGACAGGCAAAAAACCCTAGTTCATGCATTTTCGTAGAATTGGGATGATATTTGAAGGACTCATGGTTCACAGCTCTTCACAGACCAGGTGAATCATTGTCTGGATCACCACCGAGAGGTAGTGTCTTCCTCTTCAGTTTGTAACTGAAGTAATGTTTAATTTTTTTTCTTGTTTTTCTGTTCCTTTTAAGAATAGTCAGTGATATATTTTATACAGTAGATGAGGTGGAATGAAGTACTCACTGTATTCGCTGCTGACATGTTGTCTCTTCTACACTTTACAGAACATTAATGTTCTGTCCGGAAAAAAAGTGACACTGAGCTTCCAGTTGCCTGCCACCATCTTCCCTAGACAAAATTTGTGTCTTGGGCTTGTTGCAGTGCTTCAGAAACTCAGCGCAAACTGGAAGAACAGCATCTCATTTTCCCCTTGGGAACTCTGCAGCCTTCAGGACTCCAGGTAGAGTTCAATAATTTTAGGGTTTGAGTACCTTCTCCCAAACCCCCACACATCAGACCATGTCATTACATGGGCTGCTACCATACAATGTCCATTGTCGGCCACTGATGATCCTCATTAGCAGCTATTCATTCTCTCAATTTGACCTTTACCCATTCTTGTCGGTCCAACTGTTTTTTTCTCTCTGACTTCCATCTCCACCTATCATTTCCTCCTCACCACTTCCCTCTTCAGCATATATAGCCACCTTTTCCTAGCTATAATCAGTCTGAAGGGTCACTAGACACGAAACATTAACTTTGCTTTCTTTCTGCAGATGATACCAGACTTGTTGAATTTTTCCAGCACTTTGTTTCTTTTTCTGATTTCTAGCATTTGCAGTTCTTTGAGGTTTTTTTGTTTTTTTTAGTGTATTTTCCCAAATCGTATTTGAAAAGTTCAATTTAAAGAATTTGCTGTGCATTATATTTAAAATTAATAAAAGGGTTTAATTTTTTTTTTAAAAAAATCATTCATGGAATGAGGGTGTTGCTGGATAGGTCAGCATTTATTGCTCATTACAAAGGGCAGTTGAGAGTCAACTACAAAGCTTTGGATCTGGAGTCACATGTAGGGCAGACCAGGTGTGAATGGCAGATTACCTTCCCTGAAGGACATTAGTAAACCAGATAGGCTTTTTTTGACAATCCGTTTTACGGTCATCATGAAACTCTTAATTCCAGACTTTTAATTGAATCCAAAATTTCACTATGTACCATGGTAGGATTTGAACCAGAGTCCCCCAGTCATTACTGGGGTCCCTGGATTAATACTCTAGCAATAATAAGGTCACTATGGCATTCAAAAATAAAGGATGACTTTCAACATCCATTCATGCATACATGCATCAATTAAAGAAGAATGAGATTTTAAGGGAACTACAAATTAGGATAAAATAATGAAATTAGTTTTTTCTTAACTTGAGTCCAGTAATTCAAATGCCCAATGGGGGAGGTTTGCTCAATTGGTTGTACACAATTGGTTCCTTTCATAGAAGCCACTGAATTGCCAAAAGTGTAGCAATTGCAAGATGGGAATGAGTTCAGTTTACTGTCTGCTTCCAGAAATCAGGCATTAGCTAAGGGTAGAGGAGCTTACTCTTCTGGTGTTACAAAGTGGACTAAAGAACCAAGTCAAAAGCTACATCATTAAAAAATGATTTTAAGCAAACTATAAGATGGAAGTCATAGGAGCAGTCACAGGCCATTCAGTCAGTTGAGTCTGTTCAATGAGATCATGAGATCCTCAGCTCCACTTATCCTCAAAGCTGTAGATTCCTTCACTGATCAAAAAATTGGTCTCTCATCCTTGAATATATTCAACAATCTAACCTCTACCAGCATCTGCAGTAAAGAATTACCCTCAGAAGAAATTCCACGTCATCTGTTTTAAATGGATGATCCCTTACTCAGGTTATGCTCTCTGGTCCTAGACTCTTCCACAATGGAAAATGACCTCTTAGCATCTACTCTGTCACATCACCTAAGTATATAATACGTTCCAATAACATCACCTCTCAATCTTCTAAACTGCTTTGAGTACAATCTACTCAACTTATAAGAAAATTCCTCTATATGTGAAGCTTTGGTAGTAAAGACCTGATGGGCTGAAGGGCCTCTTCTGTACTGTAAGGGCCTGTCTTTCATGGGTAAGGGAACCAAAACATTTGGCAGTATTGTAGCTGTGATTTGATTCTTTAGATTGAGCAAGACATCCATATTTTTATATTCCATTCACTTTACCTACTGAACATGCTAGCTTTTTGTCATTCATGCTTGAGGATTTCCAAATCCCTGTGTTGCTGCTTTCTGCAGTCTATCCCCATTCAAATGAAATTCAGCTCTTCTATTCTTCCTGCCAAAGTACCTAACCTCATATTTTCCCAAACTATATTCCATCTGCCATGTTTTGTCCACTCACAAATCAGTAACACCCCTCAGTAGACTGTCATCCTCATTCGTTGCCTTCCAAACTGTTTTTTCCTTTATTTACCCAATCCTCTAGCCATGCTAATATAATACTCACAAACACAATAGGCTCTTATATGTGGTACCTAATTGAATGCCTTTGGAAATCCAAATATATCACATTTCCTGGCTCTCCCTTATCTATTCAGTTAGTTACCTCCCTAACAAACTTAAAAAGGTCTGGCTCATGACGCTATCGTTCTATGACCTTCTATACACACCACCACACCTCTCTTGACCCATCATGCCCTCCAACCTGTACTATCCACAGTTCTCACATTCCCATGGCCACCTTCACCCTTCATGCAATGCCCATCCAAACTCTCCCCAAGGCATCCTATCCTATGCCAAATTGTGTCTCTCCACCCATTCCATGGTCGTTCATACTTTTCATGTCAAGCTATAGTCCTTCAACCACCTCCACCCATGTTCTTTCAAATGTTGAATGGCAAGCTATACTTCTCGATTCACAATCTCACTATCCCAACCCCATCTTCCCATGGTAAGCTATTCCCCTCCACACACGAATATATATGGATGTAGGTTTGCTCGTTGAGCTGGAAGCTAAATCAGGTCCAAGTCAATGTGTTAGTTGATAGATTTACCACACACCCCCTGAGAAAAAGAACAGGAAATGACATCACCACAGGAAATGAAATCACCAACCCAAAGAAACCCAAACATATAAATAGAAAGCAGGAATCATCAGTAATGCTTCGTCCAGAGGTCACTGAAGATATTACCTAGTATGGTGACAAACGTCTGAAAATGAACCTTCCACCTCAGTGGGCAAGCCTACATCCGCCTATGGGCGGCACGGTAGCACAGTGGTTAGCACTGCTGCTTCACAGCGCCAGAGACCCGGGTTCAATTCCCGCCTCAGGCGACTCTCTGTGTGGAGTTTGCACATTCTCCCCGTGTCTGCGTGGGTTTCCTCCGGGTGCTCCGGTTTCCTCCCACAATCCAAAAATGTGCAGGGGTTAGGTGAATTGGCCATGCTAAATTGCCCGTAGTGTTAGGTGAAGGGGTAAATGTAGGAGAATGGGTCTGGGTGGGTTACGCTTCGGCGGGTCGGTGTGGACTTGTTGGGCCGAAGGGCCTGTTTCCACACTGTAAGTAATCTAATCTAATCTAATCTAATCCTACCAATATATATGTCTCATTATGCCTCCTTGCATGAGACCCAAGGCATCCATTGGACTTTTGAAACAACTCCACCCAGGGAAAGCATTTCTCGATTGACAGTTCTTCCTATGTGAACTATTCTTTCAATTATGCAATGTTTATTTACACAAGATGTTTCAAGTAATTTGTACTCTATGACTCGATAATTGCGGTTTCTGATATTGAACATGTACATAGGGTTGAAGTAAAAAAGTTGAGTGAATAACTAACTTTAAGCTGTTTTATGCATTCCATTGTTAGAATAGGTTTCATTGGTCCTATACAGATTGTGTAGAGTAGGTGAATGGACATTGAAATATCATAACTTGGCATAAGAATTCATAAGTGGTGAATGGAAGACAATGAGTCAGCCTGCTTAGGGCAGGTGAGGAGGGTTTGGTGGGGCAAGAGGTGAGTTGGAGACTAAATTGTTATTTGTTTTGCCGTTCTCATTAAAACTGGGGTGAACCTACCATGGCAGGCAGCAGGTCCAACTTAAGCCATTATTCACTCATCCCATTTCCACCACTTTCCAGATAGTCCTTTCTAGACAGCCTCTATTTGTCATTCACTCACAAGGAGCTCAATGAGGGTTCTACACCATCCTATTCCTTTTAGATCAGAGGGATTTAACTGAAAAGAGCCCAAATAAGATGATCCATAATGTTAATGTGATCCTGACAAGACCCTCAAGCCTCATATCAGCTTCATCCATCAGCCTGAAGGCAAAGTACTTCCACATGCTTGAATGTTCTTTGCTTTCATGAATTGCGCCCATCCCATGGTTCACATATGTCACGTGGTGGTTTGGTGGCTCAGTGGGTACAACAGATGCCTTGCAACTGGCAAAACCAGCAAAGAAGGCAAATGCTGCTACTTTAAGGTGCCATCTGCTAAACATTTTAAGTGCTGCTGAGATAGCACAAAAGGGTAAGCCAGTGAGCTGCAGGATGCCATGACATGCAGACAGTTATGAGACACCGCCAAGATTTGCAACTGATCCCTGGAAGAAAGTGAGAAAAATAAAGTTCATAGATATTCTGATGTTGCTTGAGGAAGGACTAAGTTGTTTTGTGAGAACAACACAAACCTTTTTCTTGTATAGGCAGCTATACTGGCACCATTCCCCACCGTATCCTCCAATACATCAATGACTGTATTGGTGCTACCTGGTGTTCGCACGAGGAAGTTGAACAGCAACCAACTAACCACGGACATCTACTACAAACCTACAGATTCCCACAGCTACCTAAACTACACCTCTTCCTACCCAGCCTCCTGTAAAAACGTCATTCATGATTCCCAATTCCTTCACCTCTGCTGCATCTGTTCCTGGGATTACCAATTCCACCATAGAAAATCCCAGATGGCCTCCTCCTTCCAAGACCACAATTTCCCCCCCAACATGGTCGACGATGTCTTCCAGCGTATCTCCTCCACTTCCTGCATCTCCACCCTTGAACCCCAGCCCTCCCAATGCAACAAGAACAGAACTCCCCGGTCCTCACCTTACACCCCAACAACCTCCGTATACATCCATCATCCTCCACCACTTCTGCCACCAACAAACAGACCCCCCCCCCCCCCCCCCCCCCCACTAACTGTGATTTATTTCCCTCCCCAACCCTAACAGCGTTCTGGATGTATACATTCCCTCTGTGACTCCCTTGTCAGATCCATGCACCCCCCCCCATTCCCCCCACCAGCCTACACCCTACTCCTGGCACCTTCCCCTGCCACCACAAGAAGTGCAAAACCTACACCTACACCTCCCCTCTCACCTCTATCCAAGGCCCCAAAGGATCCTTCCATATCTGACAGAAATTTACCTGCACCTCCACCAATGTCATCTACTTTATCTGTTGCACTTGATGTATTCTCCTCTACATCAGGAAGACAGGACGGCAACTTGTGGATCATTTCAGAGAATATCTCTGGGATACCCAGGCCAACCAATCCCATTGCCCTGTGGCCAAACACTTCAACATCCCCTCCCACTTCATCAAGGACATGCAGGTCCTGGGCCTCCTCCATCACCAAACCCCAACCACCCAACGCCTGGAGGAAGAACATCTCATCTTCCGCCTTTGGACCCTGCAACCATAAGGATTAATTTGGATTTCACCAGTTTTATTTCCCCTCTCCCCACCTTATCCCAATCCCAAGCCTCCAACTTAGCACCGCCCTTTGACCTTTCCATCATCTTTCCCATCTATCCGCTCCAACGTCCTCTCTGATCTATCACTTTCTCCTCCACCTTCATCTACCTATTGTATTCCTAGTTACCTCCCCCCCAGCCCAACCTTTACCTCCCATTTATCTCTCAGACCCCCGGCCCACAAGCCTCATTCCTGATGAAGGGCTTCTGCCTGAAATGTCAATTCTCCTGCTCCTTGGATGCTCCCTGACCTGTTGTGCTTTTCTAGCACCCTACTCTTGACTCTGATCTCCAGCATCTGCAGTCCTCACTTACAGACAACGGTTCATCACCACCTCATGGTAATTCCATTTTCAAGCAAAGGTCAATCCTATCGTAAGGATAAGGTTTCTGTTTCCTTTCTGTCCTTTGTCGCTCTCATCTGTCCTCCTGATGCCCAGGGCTTTGCCATTTTTGCTGGGGATGTTGCCTCTCAGTGCCATTGGATCTAAATTCTGCAATGTCATGTTCTCATCACCAACCTCTCTTTTCTGCTGGATTCCCAATTGTGCTGGGATAAGTGAGGTCCTCACAGGGATTCTATCTCCATGTACCTGGTCTGCACAGAAAGCATGTGCTGGCTTGTGCTCTCATTAAAATCTAAATATTGCTTCATTGAGCTCTTTACTGCCTCAGTTAGCATTATTGCCGGATTGGGTGGTGCTCTCTGGACTGCATTCTTCCAGCCTTTGTGAAAGTCTCCAGTAGGACTTCAAATTTAGGCCAATGGGCTTATACTCATTGAATCATCAAATCCCTACAGTGTAGCAGTAGGTCATTTAGCCCACCAAGTCCACACAGAATCCTCTGAAGATCATCCCACTGGACTCATTCTCCACCCTATCTTTGTAACTTGCATTTCCTGTGACTAATCTACCTAGCCTGCACATCCCTGCAACAGTATAGGTGATTTAGCATGGCCAACCAACCTAACCTGCACATCTTTTGACTGTGGGAGGAAACCAAAGCACCCAGAGGAAACCCACGCTGACACAGGGATAATGTGCAAACTCCACACAAGCAGTTGCCCGAGGTTGGAATCAAAACAGGGTGCTTGGCGCTGTGAGGCAGCAGTGCTAACCACTAAACGACCATGCCAACCAGTGTTCCAAACTACTGTTACCCTCTATACAAGATTGCATTGAGATATGGGAGCGCCTGGAGTTTAAATCACAAGAGATGTCATTGTTATATTCGTGCATTTCTTTATTGTTCGACCTATAGCAGCACTACTGAACCCAAGAAACTCTGTTCAGTTTCTAACACTCAGAACTTGTTTAGAGATGTTTACATATTTTTCCTTCTGATGGCATGCAATAAAGTAATAGCACCTCAAAGGATATGCATTCCATTGTCCATAGTGCAGAGGATAATGACGATGAATATGTATTTGCCCATGCTACAGTGCATATTGATCAAAACAATTAACATTTTTGACAGGTCAGGCACCTAACTGAAGGCTTAAAAATCAGTGAGAACTTGGAGTTGTGACACTTACTTTCAAAGGTTTTTCAGCAGATTCCCTTTTTGTCAATATCCTGCTTTATTCTGAGCCATGTGTCTCTAAGGTCTTCATTTCATCTTTCTGGCAAGGGCCTGAAAGTGAGCTGGAAAACTGAGTGGGTTGAGTTGGGCTGAAAATGTGTTGCTGGAAAAGCGCAGCAGGTCAGGCAGCATCCAAGGAGCAGGAGAATCGACGTTTCGGGCATGAGCCCTTCTTCAGGAAGTTGGGGAGGGAAATAAATCACAAGTGGGGGGGGTCTGTTTGTTGGTGGCAGAAGTGGTGGAGGATGATGGATGTATACGGAGGTTGTAGGCCCAACGCACCTCAGTGATTTGTAGCAATCCAGAACACACTTTCAAAAAAACAGGTCAGGATGGGCATTAAAAGAATGGCGCACACCCCATCAACTGTTGGCCATTTGGAGGGCCAGCAGCATTACAATCCCAGTCAGTGTCACAGAAATGGTGCTGCTGCGAGAACTGGAAGAGAAGGACACAATGAACGCAAGCCACCTTCTGAGAAAAGTGAGGCCTGGGGCAATGGAATAAATCAAGCAGGGAGGAAAGATGCCACAAGAGGTTTGTTATCACCACTGGGGGACCCCTGTCTATAAGAGAATCATGGAACCCTTATAGTGTGGAAGCAGGCCAGTCAGCCCATTGGGTCCACATTGACCCTCTGTAAAGCATCCCACCCAGACCCACTCCCCTACAAATGCATGATTACGGGTATAGGGTAGGGTAGGTGAGTCTGGATAGGATGCTGTTCAGAGGGTCGGTACAGACTCGATGGGCTGATTGGTCTGCTTCCACATTGTAGGGATTTTATGATCATGTAACCCTGCATTTCCCATGGCCAACCCACCTAGCCTGCACATCCCTGGACAATTTAGCATGGACAATCCATCTAACCTGCACATCTTTGGACTGAGAGTGGAAGCTGGAGCATCCAAAGGAAATATAAGCGGGCACATGGGGAAAATGTATAAACTCCACACAGACTATTGCCAGAAGCTGGAATCGAACCTGAGTCCCTGGTCCTGAGGCAGCAATGCTTACCACTGAGCCACCATGCCACCCCAATAAAAGAATTTTCTCCTCTAAGCCTACAAAGGAGGCCATCAGTGTTCATCAACTGATCTCCACATCATGTGGACCATTCCCCCATTGTCGGTAAAATCTCAGGAGCAGCAAGAAAAAGGCTCATAGTTGCTACCTTAAGTAGCTCAATTGATCTTAGGGTAAAAGGACCATCCTCCATCTTCTACACTCGGAAATAGTGCATTGACAGAAAGACCCAACTGATACTCCAATCTCCTCAATGTCTTTCCCTTATCATTAGATGTACTCCTGAAGAGTTAGTGAAATCCAACCCAATATCTGGAAGACAGGAGCACACAGTTGGGGAAGCAGCAGAACAAATCTGGAACAGAGATTATCTTTATTTTCTGTTAATCAAATAGCAGAGTGACTTTTCTACATTAAGCAAAACCTACTCCAATTTGTTTGGCTGGCTGGTATTTTTTTATTTAATGGCTCGTAAACAGAAGCTGATTTGATGGTGGTATGTTATTTCCATTCTCCATGGCACCGTACACGATGTACATACTGTGAAATAGAGTAGCCTACAACTGATGAATTGCAGTAATTACAGCTGCCTTTGGAGAGATCAACAGAGTACCAGAAATGAGGAGATGTCTTATAAAATCACATGGGAGGTTTACGGTGACTGTTCCAGTTTTCACTGCTCTGCTCTCCAATGTAGGATGGCTTCATTTCCGTACAAAAACAAGATTTCTGCTGAAGGGAGGAATTGACACTATCAAGTGTAAGTTGTTACCTGTGATAGACCAGAAGAGCTTGAAAGAACATTGACCCTGCAGCAAAGACAGCTGGAATCCAAAAAATAGTAAAACTCAGTCTTTTATTTCTATTTGAATTTTTTCTTTGGGAAAGAAACATCTCTGCATATCTGGGTCTAGGTCTACACAGTTGCTTGGATGAGATTAGGTCCAGTAACAATGGTGATGCAAGCATCTTGCCTTTCATCTGCTTCAACTTCCAGAAAGCTCAGATGGAGGAGAATTGCCCATCTATTTTAGAGGAATTAGAGTGCAGAATTCAAGATAGCACTTAAAACCATTTTAACATACAAGTTTAAACATTACGTTCCTACCTGAAATGTTCAGCTGTAAGGAAATGTGCATAATTCTCCAGCTTCTCCTCAAACATATTTGGAGATGAATATTTATCATTCAATTCTGACTTTATTCATCGGGTTTATTGTCAGTCATGATTCATGAGGCAGGAGTCTGAGTCACAGTATTGCAGCTCAAGTCTCAAACAATGGCTTCAGCATAAAAATCCATCCTGATACTTGACTGCAGCACTGATGGGGTACTGCACAGTTAGATATGCAATGTTTGGATGAAATATTAAACTAAGGTTCCACTTGCCTGTTCACAGGAATGTAAATGGCAGACAGAGCACTATTTTGAAAAAGTGAATGGAAGTTATCCTAGGTTTCTCATCCACTATTTATCCTACAATCGACATCACACAAACTAAACATTATCCAGTCATCAACACATTGCTGTTTGTAGAAATGTGTTGTGCTGATTGATTGCCACCTTTCCTAAATTATAACAGTGACTACATTTCAGAAGTATCACCTCAGCTGCTGAGTGCTTTGTCCGGTGGCTATAAGTCTGTATTTCACCAAAATTGCAGAGTGGGTAATGAAATTTGAGTAAATTGCATCCATCAAATGAGCAATTTTGTCAGTGTGAGAAGTTAGCAACAGGCAGCCACAACACAATTTAAATAATGATCTTTTAATAATTTACAAACAGTTAACAAGTTATATAACCACTGAAAATTCAGTAGAGTTCCAACTCTTTCTGAAAACAAACATTGCAACACCATTAAAATACTAAACAAAAGGTCCTCAATTTCCATCCAGTTTTACCCTTCCATACCCCTACTGCAAAACTCTTAAGCAAACAAAAAATTTAAACTTATTTTTCCAGCAACACAGAGAGAACTTTGTAACCATGGCAGTGAAGTGGAGTTACGATTCAGATTATCTCAATCTGACTGAATGCTGAACAAGTATATTCTTCATGAAGATGGTTATTTGCCAGAAATGCAAAGAAAGCAAGGAATTAGCAATGCCTAACAGTCAGCTTCTGCCATCATTCAAAGTTTCTGCCTGAAGATCTGAAGAAGACCTCTGACCTACATAAAGCATGAGTATTGTAATGAATAAGGTGTATATAAATGTGCATGGGGGAAGAAGCAGGGGTGATGTTCTGAAATTGTTAAGTCTATAATGGACACAGATATCATGCCAATGATGTGGAGAGCAATATAAGCTAGCTGGTAGGAATATGCAAATTCAGCAGCTGCGAAACAGTGAAAGAGAATTTATTGCAGGAAGAGATCTCAATTGCCAAGTCACATTCTCCACTGCTTTATTTCTAAAGGAAAGTAAGGCAAATAATGGGATTACAGAGTGAAATACATGGTGAATCTTGGAATTTACTCACTCCAACATGAGCAAGCCTTTGTAAATTTGCACAAGGAGGAGCATTTAAGAAAGTCTTGAGATCATGGTGACTGGAATGTATGAAAGATCTAATGATATGTACTGTTTGAATCATGTATTCCATAATTTGCAGATGTTACATACGTGCAAGCATAGAGTACTATATATTCAGCTTGAACCACAGAACTGATGAAGAGGAGCTACATTGATGGTGAATCAGGGGTCTAATAAAGTCAGATAGGAGTACTGGCAACAACATTGTGAGCTCACTTGCACTCTCATGTAAATTAGAAAGTGATTGATTGAGGAATCAAAAACAGGAATACTAACAAGTACCATCTCCAACACGAGTGTGTTCAGCTGTTTGTATAGGAATCTGCCATTGTGGATCTCCAGCACAAAGTTGACTTGCACACGTCACCAATAGAATAAGAACATCCAATATTAATGTTAAGGTAAAAAAGGAAAGTATAGTTGGCCTCAATTTACTTGTTAGCTACTAGTTACTGGCAACATTGAAGAACTTTTAAGATCTCATTAATGGCATGTGTTCTGTGTGAATGCAAATGAGTGATTTCTGTTAGGAGACACCCTCCAGCAGTGTTATGTGTTGAGGAGCCAATTGGCACGGTCAAATAGCCCCAAACAAATGACAGGAGAAATCAAAGCAATAGCAGCAGAACACTGAAGAAGGTTCATCCGATTTGTCACAGATGCAGCTAGAAGGCCTTGTGTCCCTTGAAACGTGGTACTTAGTGATGCAACCACTCCTGAAAGCTATTCCTTTCATTAGTGCAGCATTTTGGAACACATCCAGAACCAGCATTCAACAAATCTCAAGGAAGAAGAACTAGCATAGCAAGAAGAATGCATCGCCAGCACTGTACAGCTTAAAATAATTAATTCACCAAGATATTCTGAAACAGGTTATTCTTCCATTACGCAGTAAATGAACTGAGAACTGTCCAAACACAACAAATAAAGTGGCTGACTCTTCAAATGTCCTTGAAAAGGGTCTTTATTTCAAAACTACTAAGGGAAGTGACAGTCTTCATTATGAATGACAACGATTACAGATGCTCATTATCTAAGATAATGTTTTTTGAGAAGTAGGCGACGGTCCAGTGGCTATCACTTGTTGAGACTGAACCTCCTCACACACTGTTCCCTCACAACAGATATGGAGCTCCACGGTCTGCAGAAAGAAGTGTTTTGAAAGATGTTCATAGAACATAGAACATAGAAGAATACAGCGCAGTACAGGCCCTTGGGCCCTCGATGTTGCGCCGATCCAAGCCCACCTAAACTACACTAACCCACTATCCTCCATATACCTATCCAATGCCCTCTTAAATGCCCATAAAGAGGGAGAGTCCACCACTGTTACTGGCAGGGCATTCCATGAACTAACGACTCGCTGAGTGAAGAACCTACCCCTAACATCAGTCCTATATCTACCCCCCCTTAATTTAAAGCTATGCCCCCTTGTAATACCCGACTCAATACGCGGGAAAAGGTTCATACTGTCGACCCTATCTAACCCCCTAATCATCTTGTACACCTCAATCAAGTCACCCCTAAACCTTCTTTTCTCTAGTGAAAACAGCCCCAAGTGCCTCAGTCTTTCCTCATACGATTTTCCTTCCATACCAGGCAACATCCTGGTAAACCTCCTCTGCACCCGTTCCAATGCCTCCACATCCTTCCTATAGTATGGCGACCAAAACTGCACACAATATTCCAGATGCGGCCGTACCAGAGTCTTATACAACTGCATCATGACCTCAGGACTCCGGAACTCAATTCCTCTACCAATAAAAGCCATCTTCTATACCACCTGTATTCCTGAATGTACTCTTTCTTTCTTTCTTAAATTCTTTGTTCCACTATATTTTAAATTGGTTGCCAGAGCACTACCAGTCTCAGGCAGAAAATCGGAATGTACTATTCAATTTTCGTGTTTATCTGATAATGTTGAGAATTACTCAGTAAGTGCTTCAACTGCAAAGTACTTGGCAATCTAAAGCAAGTATGAAATTTTGCAAAAGATCATCATTGATGACCTTCAACATAATTGGTGGTTTTCTTCTTTATAGTCACTTGATATTTTTCAGTTCACTAGGAATACAAAAAGCATCAAAACATCAAAGATTCAATAATTTTACTCATGACCATTTTTTTTCCTATGTCACCAAGGAATTGCAAACCTCTGATAGATCCAAAATGTTGCTAGATACAGATACAAATTATTACAAATCCTCAAATCAGCGAGCAAAATTGAAGTAAAATAGTCAAGGCACCAAAAATGTTCCTTGTCTAATTACCGAGACAAAAGCCATCTCACTTCACAAATACAACAAAAAGCAAAATAAAGCATATGTTGGAATCCTAACATAAAACCCAAAAATCCTGGAAATACTCAGCAAATCAGGTAGACAGTATGGAGCAAAAAACAGAGTCAATTTCTCAGGTCTCGGACCTTTTAGCAGTACTGAAGGAGTGCTATACCATTGGAAATGAGTCCTTTGGATGAGACACTAAACCAAGACTCCACATCTCTGTTCAGATGCAAGTAAAGATCCCATAGAATGCTTTCAAAGAAAAACAGTGACTCCAGTGACCAGGCTAATGTTTATCCTCAATCAACATCACAAATCAGAGCCAGGAAGGGAAAGCGTGGGCACTAGTACCTCTAATCCTGGTCCTTTATCCACACTGTCAATTTGGATTGGATATTTTCTAATGGACCTGTTCACAGATATTATTCAACTCCTCTGGAGTAGATCAGACTTGAAGCTGGGGTTATTTAGGTTAATTGAAATCAAAGCCAGTGAAACCTAACACCTTCCTTTATAGAGTAAGCTTATGAATTGTTAAGTTTTGCTGCCCTTCTATAAGTCAGTCCCACCTGTTCCCCTTTATAGCAACTTAATCAATCCCAAGAACAGATAACAACTTGCTACATTAATAAAAACATCCCTATTTTTAGACTGCAAAACTTTGGTCAATTCCCCTCAGGATTGTTAAATAGAATAGTTTTCTATCCCGGAGGATACCATTCAACATCACAGAGTTTGGGACGATTCTTTTGAAATGAAATCCACCATAGAATCTCAACAATGGAAGCAGTCCATACAGCCCACTGAGTCCACACCAACCCTCCAAAGAGCATCCCACTAAGACTCACCTCCCTTCCCTAACCGTGCATTTCCCATGGCTAACTCACCCAACCAACACATCCCCCGGACACAATGGGGCAATTTAACATTGCCAATCCACCTAACCTGCACATCTTTGGAGCATAGGAGGAAACCGGAGCACTGAGCCGAAACTCATGCAGACACAAGGAGAATGTGCAAACACCACACAGTCAGACAGTGGTATGAGGCTGGAATCGAACCTGGTTCCCTGGCTCTGTGAGGCAGCAGTGCTGACCAGTAAGCCACCATGCTGTCTTACCACCACCACCATCCTGTCACTCAATTCCCTATTTTCTTTCCTTCAATACTTGTCCAATTTCATTTTGAACACAAAGTTGAATATGTATCCACGACAATATCAGGGAGTGACACTTCTGAACACTGTACCTCTGTTTATCAAGCCCATCAAAAAGTGTATGATTCAGTATGTGATGCACTTTACAATCACAGCTATGTCAGACAGTCGTACACAACTTGGTCATTCACAATAATGTAATCTGCTCTGTTTTTTGAAACTGGCTTAATGCAATGCTTGTCTGGATATTGCAATCAATAATCCCATGGACAAATGAAAATATCTTGAACTCAGAGACCAGTTCTATTGGTACAAAGCTCCTGGGTTAAAAATGGTAACAATTTCCAGTTAATTAGCACCAACCAATTCAGTTGCATTCTTTCTGCACACTAATGGATTTTCATAGAAAAAAAAACTTTGCAAGGAGTGATGAAGATTTTCCAGTTTGAAATTAAAAGTAATCAAATGTACAAATGCCTGCAGAGCATATAATAGGACAGCAAATTACTGCAGCTTCTGCAAACCTGAAATAGTAGCAGAAAATGCTGGAAAGGGACTCTTGTGGTGCATTTGTAGTGTCCCTACTCCAGACTAAGAGACCAGGGTTCAAGCCCCACCTGCTCCAGAGGTGTGTAATAATATCTCTGAACATGTTGATGAGAGAACTGGTTAAAAAAGAAGAAAATGCTGGAAATACTCAGCGGGCCAGGCAGCATCAATGGAAAAAGGAACAGTCAATGCTTCACATCTACATCTGCACTGGTTCGAGCAATTGGTCAGACATATAGTTCTCTTGCAAGATGCTGCCATGTGCCCAGACTATTCCCAACATTTTTGTAGAAACTTGGAAAATAGGATTTCACTATTCGGCTGATCTTCCAACTCAGTACCCTGTTCCCACATTATCCCTACACCTTTTCATTTCTTTAGCTCTGAAAATTATATCCTTCTTGAAAACATTCAATGTTTTGATCTCAAACACTGTTTGTGGAAGAGAATTTCATGGGCTCACCATTTACTGGTGAAAAGATTTCTCCTCATCTCAGTCCTGAATGCCTCCTCTGTCGCCTCAGTGCCTTGAGAACCTTGTGGGTTTCTATGATGAATACAGAGCCGTACACATGGTCTATATGGACTTCAGCAAAACCTTGGACAAGTCTACTGCACGATGGTTAGTCAGGATGGATCACATGGGATCCAGGGGAGCTAGCCAACTAGATACAAAACTGGTTTGGAGGTATGAGACAGAGTGATGGTAGAGGGTTGCTTTCTGGACTGAAGGTCTGTGACCAGTGTTGTGTTGCAAAGGTCGGTGCTGGGTCCACTGTTTTTTGTCATTGATGAAAATGATTTGGATGTGATTATCAGATGCATGGCCTGTAATTTTGCAGATGACACCAAAATAGGTGGTGTAGTGGACAGTGGAGATTATCTCAGAGTACATCGGAACCTTGATCAGATGGGCCAAGGAGTGGCAGATGAAGTTTAATTTAGATAAAGGTGAGGTGTTGCATTTTGGTAAGTCAAACCGGGGCTGGACTTATACACTTAATGGTAGGCCCTGAGGAGTATTACTGAACAAAGAGACCGAGGAGTGCAGATTCATAGTTTGCTCCTGGAAGTGGTCATCAACACCAAGCTTTCTTGGACTCTTCATGTGAATGCACTGGTTACAAAGGCTCAACAATGGCTCTTCTTCCTCAGGCAGCTTAGAAAATTATGCCCAAAACATAAGTTCTCCTGCTCCTCGGATGCTGCCAAACCTGCTGTGCTTTTCCAGCACTGCACTCTCAACTCAGTGCTCTGACTAATAAAGAAAAGCATATCAAATGCCTTCTTCACTATCTAATCTACCTGCTACTCTACTTTCAAGTAACTATGAACCTGCACTTCAATGTCTCTTTGTTCAGCTACGCTCCATAGAATCTGACCATTAAATGTATAAGTCCTGCTCTGATTTGCTTTTCCAAAATGCAGCACCTCACATTTATCTAAACTCAATCTGCCACTCCTCAGCCCATTGGCCCATTTGATCAAGATCCCATTGTATTCTGAGTTAACCTTCTTCACTGACCACTACACCTCCAATTTTGGTGTCATCTGTAAACTTACTAACTATACCTCATATGTTCACATCCAAATCATTTATATAAATGATGAAAAGCCGTGGACCCAGCACCGATTCTTTTGGTACACAACTGGTCACAGGCCTCCATGCTGAAAAGCAACCCTTGACTACCACCCTCTGTCTTCTACCTCTGAGCCAGTTCTGTATCCATATGGCTAGTTCTCCCTGTATTCCATGAGATCTAACCTTGCTAACCAATCTCCCATGGGGAACCTTGTCGAGCGACTTACTTAAGTTCATATAAATCTTGTCTACTGCTCTGCCCTCATCAATCCTCTTTGTTACTCTTCAAAAAACTCAATCAAGTTCGAGAGATATGACCTCCCATGCACAAAGCCATGCTGACTATCTCATATCAGCCCTCGCCTTTCCAAATACATGTAAACCCTGTCCCTCAGGATTCCCTCCAACAACTTGCCCACCGCTGATGTCAGGCTCATTGGTCTATAATTCCCTGGCTTGTCCTTACCCTCCTTCTTAAACAATGGCATCACATTAGCCAATCTCCAGTCTTCTGCCACTTCACCTGTGACTATCAATGATGCAAATATCTCAGCAAGGGACCCAGCAATCATTTCCCGAGCTTCCCTCAGAGTTCTAGGGTACATCTGATCAGGTCCTGGGGTTATAACCACTTTCATGCATTTCAAGACATCCAGCACCACCTCCTCTGTAATATGGATATTTTTCAAGATGTCACCATCTACTTCCCCACATTCTATACATCCCATGTCCTTCACAGTAAACACTGATGCTAAATGCTCATTTATTATCTCCCCATCTCCTGCGGCTCCACACATAGGTTGCCTTACTGATCTTTGAGGGGCCCTATTCTCTCCCTAGTTATCCTTTTGTCCTTAAATGTATTTATAAAAACTCTTTGTGTTCTCTTTAACCCTATTTACCAAAGCTATTTCACGTCCCCTTTTCGCCCTCCTGATTTACCTCTTAGGTATACTCCTACTGCCTTTACATTCCAAGGATTCCCTCAATCTCTCCTGTCTATACTTGTCATGTGCTTCCTTCTGTTTCTTAACCAAAACCTCATTTTCTCCAGTCATCCAGCATTCCCTACACCTAACAGCCTTTCCTTTCATCCTAACAAGAATATACTGTCTCTGCACTCTTGTGTTCTCAAGCTAAGGGGTGACCTCATAGACGTTTGTAAAATCATGAGGGGATTAGATAGGGCGAATAGTCAAGGTCTTTTTCCTCAGGGTGGGGAGTCCAAAACTAGAGGGCATAGGTTTAAGGTGAGAGGGGAAATATTTAAAAAGGACCTGAGGGGCAATATTTTCATGCAGTGTTTATGGAATGAGCTGCCAGATGTGGTAGAGGCGGGTACAATTACAACATTCAAAAGGCACCTGGATGGGTACATGAATAGGAAGGGTTGAGAGGGATATGAACTGAATGCTGGGCAAATGACACTAGATCAGATGAGGATATCTGGTCAGCATGGACAAATTAGACTGAAGGGTGTTGTGAAGAATGAAGACCATTCGCTCTGCATACCCTGGTCCATTCCTCTTTCACTCCCAACAGTTTCCCAAATCTCCATGGCACACTTGTGCAACTGTAGAGATTTTAACAAGTCATGAGATGCAATTTTTAAACAAAAAACACACAGGGTTGTTCATGCATGGAATAACCTTCCAGAAGAAGTGGAGGATGTGGGCACAGTTACAATTTTTAAAAGACATTTAGGTAAGTACATGAATAAAAAAGGTTTAGAGGGATATCGGCCAAACACAAGTAAGCAGGACTTGTTTAGTTTGGGATTATGTTTAACATGGCCTAAGGGTCTGTTTTTGTGCTGTATGACTCTATGATTTGCTCATTTACTTTCTTGCTCCTCACCATTCAAGGCACTAGCCACCCCTTTCAAATGAAGCAGCAATTTATCTACACTTTGCTCAATCCAGTCTTAAGTATTCACTGCTCTCAATGTGGTCTCTCCTGCACGGGGGGAGACATAACACATACTAAGTGACTGCTTTGTTGAACACCTATGTAAAAATGGAGCTCCCAATTCCTGGTCACTTCAAGACACCATCTATGTTTCGAAGACAACATTTGCATTTCAGGCCTGCTGCAGCACTTCAGTGAGGCTCAGTGCAAGCTGGAGGAACAAACCCCATCTACCACCAAGGTACTTTATATCTTCAGAACTCAGAACGTGAATACCTATTTCCTTGTTCTTCACCTGCCACTACACCCCTTGGTCCTGTTGTGTATGGGTTGCTCCCAGCACAGTTAACACACTTACATTACTCTTAGTACTCCACTCAGCATTCATCTCTCAGCTTTGTTTACCTCTCCCTTTCTCTCTCTGGACACCATCGTCATGTTCTGTATTGATTTCTCTCCACCCCACCAGTCATCATCATAAATACCACATTTTCTCGCATCCAAATGATGAAGGATCACTGGATTCAAAATGTTAAGGCTGTTTCTTTTTCTCTACAAATGCTGCTAGAAGTGCTGAGTTTCTTGAGAACTTTGTTTCAGATTTATAGCATACACAGTTTCTTTAAAGAAAATAAGCCATTTGCTTTTTCCACTACCTATATTCTTATTTTCAGCAACTGGTATACCAGTCTACCAAAGTCCTGTTGCACCCATCCCTTCCTCAATTGATCTCCAGTTAATAATCGGCCTTCCTGATAATGCGACTAAAGTAGATTTTTTTTAAATTTCAAAAATATACTTTATTCATAAAATATTTTGATGATCTGTACAATCGGTCATGCCATACATACGTAAACATTCCATTTCTTAGCATACAGAGATCGAGTAATCATTCATATATACAGGTCTGTACGTTTACTATCCATATATTTAGCTGAGGTGTCAGCGGAGTCCACTTACTGTGTGGACTTCCTGTTCTTTGGCAGGCAGACGTTACACGGTGGTCTTTCCCTTGGCGGCAGCTGCCCCAAGCTTCAGCGCATCCCTGGATCTTGGAATGTGCCAGTCCGCAACACTCAGTTGGGGTTAGCTCCTTCAGCTGGAAGATCAACAGGTTTCAGACAGACCAAAGAGCGCCTTTCACCGAGTTGATGATCCTCCAGGCACAGTTGATGTTCGTCTTGGTGTGCATCCCGGGGAACAGACCGTAGAGCACGGAGTCCCGCGTCACGGAGCTGCTCGGGATGAACTTGACAAACACCACTGCATTTGTCTCCAGACTTCCTTTGCATAGGCACATTCTAGAACGTGGTGTGTGACAGTCTGGTCCCCTCCGCAGCCACTTCGAGGGCAGCATGCGGTGCGGCAGAGAGTCCAGGCGTGCATAAAGGATCTCACAGGCAGAGCCCTTCTCACCACCAGCCAAGCCATGTCTTAGTGCTTGTTGGAAAGTTCTGGCGATGAGGCATTTTTTCCAAATGACTTTGACAGTGTGCTCAGGGAATCGCTCAACAGGATCCACCCTCTCCTCTTCCCGAAGGGTCTCAAGGACACTAGGTGCTGACCACTTCCTGATGGACTTGAGGTCAAAGGTGTTTTTCTTCATAAATTTCTCTACGAAGGACAGGTGATACGGAATGGCCCAACTAGATGGAGCGTTCCGCGGCAGCGAGGCCAGGCCCATCTTTCGCAACACCAGGGACAGGTAGAACCTCAGTACGTAGTGACACTTTGTGTTTGCGTACCGGGGATCCACGCACAACTTGATGCAGCCACAAACAAAGGTGGCCATCTTTGATATCCATACAAAATGAAAAATGGCCCGGGTGACTGCGACGGCATAGGTTCTGGGAATAGGCCAGACCTGTGCCACATATAACAACACTGACAGTGCCTCACACCTGATTTACCCATGATGGAGAGCAACCATAGCTTCCATCTGCCCAGTTTTTGCCTCACTTTCTTGATACGCTCCCCCCAGGACTTGGCACACGCCTCAGCCCCTCCGAACCAAATACTCAGTACCTTCAGGTGGTTGGTCCTGACGGTGAAGAGGATGAAGGATTGGTCTGCCCAGTTCCCGAAGAGCATAGCCTGACTTTTGCCTCGGTTGACCTTGGCCCCCGAGGCCTGTTCGAACTGGTCACATATGCACAAGAGTCTGTGCACAGACAGCAGATCAAAGGAGAAAATGGTGACATCATCCATGTACAGGGAGGCCTTAACCTACAGGTCCCCGCTGCCAGGAATAGTCACCCCTTTCAGGCTCACATGATGGACTCGACAAATGGCTCTATGCAGCATACAAACAAGGCAGGAGGGAGAGGGCAGCCCTGCCTGACTCCAGTTCTGACTGGGAAGCTATCTGATTTCCACCCATTGATTGAGACTGCACTGACAATGTTAGTGTAGAGCAGTCTGATCCAATTACCGATTCCCTCCCCAAAACCCATTTTGGAGAGAACATCTCTCATATACGTGTGTGATATCCTGTTAAAAGCTTTCTCCTGGTCCAGGCTGATGAGGCTGGTGTCCAACCCCCTGTCCTGCACGTAGACGATCGTATCCCTGCAGAGTGCGACACTCTCAGCAATCTTCCTGCCCGGTACAGCACAGGTTTGGTCAGGGTGGATCACCGATTCCAGAGCAGACCTGACCTGGTTGGCGATGACCTTTGCCAAGATTTTATAATCTGCATTTAATAGTGAGATTGGTCTCCAATTTCTGATTTCCTCCCTCTCCCCCTTCCACTTGTAGATGAGGGTGATGATGCCTTTCCTCATGGATTCACTCATGGTACCTGCCCAAAGCATACTGACATACACCTCCAGCAGGTCCTGGCCAATCAAGTCCCAAAGAGCAGAATAGAGCTCGACCAGTAAGCCATCACTTCCAGGAGTTTTATTCTTTTTGACGGACTCGAGGACCTTGGTCAGCTCATCCAGAGATAGCTGCTGGTCCAGCCTCTCCCGTGTTCTGTCGTCTAAGACCTCCATGATAGAGGACAGGAACGACTGGGAGGCCACGCTGTTGGTTGGCTTCGAATCATACAGACTGGCATAGAAGGATTTGCTGATCCTCATGATGTCAGCCTGAGATGACGTTACTGAGCCATCTTTTTCCTTCAGGCTGTTGAGCACGGAGCTCTCTTTGTGCACCTTCTGGAAGAAACGTGAGCACATCTCGTCCTGCTCCACCGAGCGGATCCTGGACCGAAAGATTATCTTGGAGGCCTCTGAGGCAAAGAGCGAGGCTTGCTGGCCCTTCACCTCCTTGAGGTCCTCCGTGACATCGACCCCCATCATCTGCAGCAGGAGCAGGTTCTGCATACTTTCCTGGAGCTGGGACAGTTTTCCCTGCCTCTCTCTCTCGCCTCCTGAACACCTTTGAGGATGAAGAACCTCTTGATGTTCCCTTTTACTGTTTCCCACCAGTCCACTGGAGACTCAAATCGGGGCTTCACAGTTCTCCAACCTGCGTTATCCCTCTTGAGCTCCTCAATGTTTCCCGGGGTCAACAGCTTATTGTTCAGCTTCCACGTTCCCTTACCAGCCCGCTGCTCGTCCTGTAGATGACAGTCGGCCAGCAGGAGGCAGTGGTCAGAGAAGAACACCGGCTTAACGTCAGTGGATCTGACTGAGAACATTCAGGACACAAACAGATAATCTATCCTTGAGCGTATAGACCCGTATGCCCATAACCAGGTGTATCTACGCTGCACTCCGTCTGCAGGGGTGCTGAAGACGTCGTGCAGCTTGGCATCTTTGACCGTTTCTATCAGGACTCTGGACGTGGTGTCCAGTTTACTGTCCCCCCTCGCCGGATCGTCCACCTGCATCAATTATATAGTTGAAATCTCCGGCCAGAATGACCGGCCTGGACGTAGCCAGCAACAGTGGAAGCTGCTGCAGGATGGCCAACCATTCACTCTTACCCTTTGGGGCGTACACATTAATCAGTTTCAGGGGAGCTTTTCACTATATGACATCAGCGATGAGGAGGCGCCCGCCCACCACCTCCTTAACCTTGGAGATGGTGAAGTAGCCTCCTCCAACAGGATACCCAGGCCGGAGGCGTGGCTATCGTTGCCCCCAACCAAACTGACGGCCATGGGCCCCACGAGTTTGATCATCTCCTGTAGCTGCTGAGGTGCGGTATCCCACACTCCTGTAGAAACAGGACATCGGCTTTAACGTTGGCCAGGAAGGCCAATGTAGAGATACATCGCGTAGCAGATTTAATGCTATGCACATTAATTTTTATTCCCATTTTACCATTTTATGAGGGTACCAGTGTCCATTTGCTGTTGGTCCAGCCTCTCTGGGATAGCTATCTGCATCCCTGTGGTGAACGCGAACTGCTGGACATTCACAGGGCTGAGGTAGCTGTCCGGCTCCACGCTGCAGGCATCTCCCTGCTCTGGTGTCTTCGGGTCGGGACCAGGTTTTGTACAGTCCCGCTCTCCATCTGACAGCGGGGCTGTCCGAGGAGTGCTGCTCCCAGTTACCTGGAGCTGTGGGGCGGTGTGTACCTCGTGGTTCTCACTGGGTGGGCGGTGGTCTTTACCAGCCCCCTCAAAGGGTTTCCTGTTTGGGGGGTGCTGCCCTCCTTTCTCCCCGCGGCGCTTTGTCTCTTCCTCTGGTGACGACCCTCCTTACACCCGTCCTCACCATCTGAAGAGCTGGCTGTATCCTCCTCATGCAGGTGTCATTTCCCCCTTTTCTGGGTGGCTTTGGGGGCCTGGCCAGGTTTCCTCTTCCTGTTTATTACAGGGATCCAGTCCTCTGCCTCCTTGGTTTGCTCCTCCTCCATTTCCTCCATCTGTCCTGTGGGAGCTTGGATTGGCTGTTGCACCTCCCCGCTGGCTGCCATCTGCTCCGCTCCATCCTTCTGGGTGCCCCCAGACACTGCTCCCATACTGGTTTGTGGTACATTGCTGGCCTTTTGCGGTCCGCGGCTCACATTGCCACCTCCGGCCATCTGTGCATAGGTGGTGGCCCCTCGTTTTGGGCAGGCCTTGTAGACATAGCCGGCCTCTCCACACAGATTGCAGTTATTGGCCTCTTTGCATTCCTTGGTCAGGTGACCCTTCTTCTTGCAGTTTCAACAAATGGTGGCCTTACAGTCCTCCGCCATGTGGCCTGACCTCCCGCAGGTTCGGCACACTTTCGGCTGCCCTGCGTACGTCAGGTACTCTCTGCTCCTCCGATTGCAATGCTAGAGGGTGCATGGAGGATGTTCCCACTGGCATCAACCCTCAGAGTTATCCCGACTAAAGTAGATACTTCAGCTGTCATGCATTTGCCACCCACTGGACTTGTCCAAATCACACTTGAACATCTTCGCATCCTCATTACTGTTCAGCCTCTCACTGAGCTTTATGTCATTTACAAACTTGAACATAAGTATTTAGTTCCCTAATCTAAATCATCAACACATAATAAAAAGCTAGGGTCCAAGCAATGATGCCTGCAATACCGTTCTAGTCACTGGCTGCCATTTGGAAAATAATTTGTTTGTTCCTTGTCTGCCAACCAGTTCACTATCCATGTCAGTACACTATCCCTTATACCATGCGGTTTGAATTTTATATGCTAATCTCATGAGAGACTTCAGTGAAAGTCAATGTTGTAATTGTACCACCTCCACCACCTCCTCTGGCAGCTCATTCCATACATGTACCACCCTCTGTGTGAAAACATTGCCCATTAGGTCTCTTTTATATCTTTCCCCTCTCACCCTAAACCTATGCCCTGTGGTTCTGGACTCCCCCATCCCATGGAAGAGACTTTACCTATTTATCCTATCCATGCCCGTCATGATTTTATAAACCACTATCAAGGTCACGCCTCAGCCTCCGACGCTCCAGGGAAAACAGTCTTAGCGTATTCAACCTCTTCCCATAGCTCAAATCCTCCAACCCTGACAACATCCTTGTAAATCTTTTCTGAACACCTTCAAGTTTCACAACATCCTTCCGATAGGAAGGAGATCAGAATTAAACACAATATTCCAAAAGTGGCCTAACCAATGTCCTGTACAGCCGCAACATGACCTCCCAACTCCTGTACTCAATGCTCTGACCAATAAAGGAAAGCATACCAAATACCTTCTTCACTATCCTATCTACCTGCAACTGTATTTTCAAGAAGCTATGAACCTGCACTCCAAGGTCTCTTTGCTCAGCAACACTCCATAGGACCTTACCATTAGGTGTATAAGTCCTTCTAAGTTTTGCTTTCCCAAAATGCAGCACCTTGCATTTATCGAAATTAAACTCCATCTGCCACTTCTCATTCCATTGGCCCATCTGACCAAGATGGAACTTGGTTTCTTCATGTATAAGAGAAATGCCCACTGAAATTTTTGGTTTCAGGTTTACTTTGCATTTGGGCAACCCTGTGAAGATTTTGTAAAAGGACTGCTGTGTAGGTCAATGCTCATGAGAAAGATACATAAAGAACTAGGTTACCTTCGAGTGAGGATTTTGTGTTAGGTCCACACCAGAAGTGCTGGGATAAAACTCTAAAGAAGTCACTTAATACTGAGAGCATTTAAGCTTAGTCTGTGATAGTTCCAGGGAAAAAAAACTAATTACAGTCTCATCTAAAAGCTGAAGTTAGAAGTTACTTTAGCCTGAGGTGCCAGATACAGGGACACTGGCACATTTACTGTACAAGTGGTGTTGTAGGTACTGCACCAGAGGGGTGTTTTGAGCACCAAATAAACTGAAGAGAGAAACAGCTTTTGGCGGTTTGGAAGACTAATGAGATTACACTTGTACTGTGTTTAAAATCTTATAATACAAATTCAAAGTAGATAATTCAGTTTATTTCATCTAAAACAATGAAACAGAAATTTATTAACAAAAGCAAGATCTGCAGTATTGCTTGGTTTTCATCGAGATCCCACCTCATTAAGGCAAATAACAATGTGATCTATAAAGATAGGTTTCTTATTGGATTTCACCTGTTCAGTAGAACTTCAACTGGGGTCATAACAGGTACCAACTGGAATTCTGACAATAAACTTGTTGAGCCATTGCACATGAAGAAATTATCCTGGAACCTCAGAGCCTCAGTCAGTTATATTCTCGATCAGAGCTAATTTTTCTGTATTGACTTTGTGTGTCCTTACAAGTCCCATGAATATACACTGCAATTTCTAGCAATCTGCATGAAAATGTGCTAATCTGTGACCAAGGAAACATTTAAGCCAGAAAGGAGGATCCAAGGGTGGAGTGAAGTCCGAAAACCTGAGGAGGAGATCTGAGGACATTACCTATTGGCTCTTCATATTTTTGGCTAGTTGTCTTCCCTTTATCTTCCCCACCTCTATCCTCATGAAGTTTATGGGGTCTGACAGAAACAGGACTTGAATTTGTGGACAAACTCAGACAGTGAGCCATCTCCATGTCTGCCTCTCTGTTGCAATATTAGAGTTAGAATCGGAGACAGAGACATACAGCACAGAAGAGGTCCTTTGACCCACTGATTCTGTGCTGACCCATCTACACTAGCACCCACTTTCCAGCACTTGGCGCATAATCTCTGGGTGAAAAATAAAATCCTCAACTCCGCTCCTAGCCTTCCCCATAAAATTGTGTCACCTCATTATTGATCCTTCAGCTTAGAGGAACAATTGTTCCTTTTCCACATTGCCTATGCTCTCTAAATTATACACAATTAGGTACCCCTTAACCCTCTGTTCTAAAGAAAACAACCAGAGGCTATCCAACCTCTCTTCACAGCCTTATGTTTCTCGATGTGAGTTCTTACTAATGGAGGAAATTAATCTTTAAATACTTCTGCCTCTAGAGAAGTTCTATCAAGTGTCAAAGCCATGTTTGGTTAAGCAATCTGGAGTCTTTCATTTTGTACTTTTCCAATAGTTACCCAATTTGCAATTAAACATTGAAAATTGTGCATATCCTGCTATGAACCCCTAAGAGTTAATGAAGAGTGCACATCAGCCATATATTTTTCTAGTTCCACTATTCCACAAGTCACCACATACATGTAATTGTTTTATGGTCCTGATAAGGTCCGTCATTCAATTATTCTGATTTGGAATATGAGTGCAGGCCTCAATTATCTCCATATCATCAGTGAACATCCAAACATCAATGTCAGGAGTGAAAATGTTTGCTGATGATTGCACAATATTCACACCATTCAAAACTTCTCAAATAGTGAAGCAGTCTGTGACCAAATGCAATAAGACCTGGATAATATACATGTTTTGGAGTGACAAGTGCTCAGCAACATTCGTTCCTCATGAGCTGGGCAATAACCATCACCAAAAAAATAGAATTTAACCATTGCCCCTTGACAGTCAATGGTTACTGAATCCTCAGTACCAACATCCTGGGTATCAGAAACTGAACCAGCCATATAAGTAAGGCTATGACAGTAGGTTAGATAATAGGAATCCTACAATGAGTAACTGACCTCTTGATTTCCCACAGCTTGACAAGTGTCTACAAGATACAAGTCAAGAGTATGATGGAATATTCCCCATTTGCCTGCGTGAATGCAGCTCCAACATAATTCAAGGAATCTGAGGATATCAAAGATTAACCAAACTTTTTGATTGGGACCACATCCACCAACATTTAGTCCCACCACAACCTAAAGCTCAGTAGCAGTGTGTGCGCACCATTTTCAACAGGCACTGCAGAAATTTAGGCAGCATCCAAGGAGCAGCAAAATCAACGTTTCGGGCAAAAGCCCTTCATCAGGAATAAAGGCAGAAAGCCTGAAGTGTGGAGAGATAAGCTAGAGGAGGGTGGGGGTGGGGAGAAAGTAGCATAGAGTACAATATGTGAGTGGGGGAGGGGATGAAGGTGATAGGTCAGGGAGGAGAGGATGAAGTGGATAGGTGGAAAACTTTGAAAGTTGACACTCAGGTGAATAGAGCTTGTAAGAAGGCCTATGGTGTATTAGCATTCATTAGCAGAGGGATTGAATTCAAGAGTCATGAAGTGATGTTGCAGCTGTACAGGACCTTGGTTAGGCCACATTTGGAGTACTATGTCCAGTTCTGGTCACCTCACTTTAAGAAAGATGTGGAAGCTTTGGAGAGGGTGCAGAGAAGATTTACCAGGATGTTGCCTGGAATGGAGAATAGGTCGTACGAGGATAGGTTGAGAGTGCTAGGCCTTTTCTCATTGGAACGGCAAAGGATGAGGGGTGACTTGTTAGAGGTTTATAACATGATCAGACGAATAGATAGAGTAGACAGTCAGAAACTTTTTCCCCGGGTACAACAGAGTGTTACAAGGGGACATAAATTTAAGGTGAAGGGTGGAAAGTATAGGGGGAATGTCAGGGGTAGGTTCTTTACCCAGAGAGTGGTGGGGGCATGGAATGCGCTGCCTGTGGGAGTGGCAGAGTCAGAATCATTGGCGACCTTTAGGCGGCAATTGGATAGGTACATGGATGGGTGCTTAAGCTAGGACAAATGTTCGGCACAACACCGTGGGCTGAAGGGCCTGTTCTGTGCTGTATTGTTCTATGTTCTATGTTAAAAGGAGACAGGCAGGTAGGACAAGTCCGGACAAGTGCTGAGCTGGACGTTTGGAACTAGGGTGAGGTGGGGAAGGGGAAATGAGGAAACTGTTGAAGTCCACATTGATGCCCTGGGGTTGAAGTGTTCCGAGGCGGAAGATGAGGCATTCTTCCTCTGGGCGTCTGGTGGTGAGGGAGAGGCGGTGACCCTCACCACCAGACGCCTGGAGGAAGAACGCCTCATCTTCCTCCTCGGAACACTTCAACCCCAGGGCATCAATGTGGACTTCAACAGTTTCCTCATTTCCCCTTCCCCACCTCACCCTAGTTCCAAACTTCCAGCTCAGCACTGTCCCCATGACTTGTCCGGACTTGTCCTACCTGCCTATTTCCTTTTCCACCTATCCACTCCACCCTCTCCTACCTGACCTATCACCTTCATCCCCTTCCCCACTACCTAATGTACTCTATGCTATTTTCTCCCCACCCCCACCCTCCTCTAGCTTATCTCTCCATGCTTCAGGCTCTCTGCCTTTATTCCTGATGAAGGGCTTTTGCCCGAAACATTGATTTCGCTGCTTCTTGGATGCTGCCTGAACTGCTGTGCTCTTCCAGCATCACTAATCCAGAATCTGGATTCCAGCATTTGCAGTCATTGTTTTTACCACTGCAGAAATTAATCCAGGCTCCTTAGATAGCACCTTCCAAACCTGTAATCGCTACCCTAGAAAGACAAAGGGCAGCAGATACACAGTAATGCCACTTGCAAGTGCCCCTCCAAACCAGTCACCATCTGATTTGGAAATGTCTTACTGTTCCTTTATCCTGACTGGGTCCAAATCCTCGAACTCTCCCCTAACAGCATTATGGGTCGACATACCACACATGAATTACAATAGATCTGGGATGCAGCTCACAAACGCACTCTCAAGTACAATTATAGGTAAGCAATAAACATTGGGTCACTGCCAGTGACACCCACATCCTAAATTTGAAACAAATTTGAGATAAAAAATCATTCCCTCAAGATTACTGGAGAATGTTGCAAAATACCTTGGATTTCAGACAGACCCCCATGTGATTAGGTGGCTCCCATGCTGAACCTTAATTAAACATGAGATGGTGTCATGCAACTACTTTAAAGGCTACAACATTTTAATACACAGCCTGTTGTTTTTTGCTGCTGTTTTCGTATCAAGCTAGAAATTACAGCACTTGAGAGTGGCCATATCAGAAGCTATTTTAACATCATTAACAAGAGATGAACTAGAGAGCGTCATAAACACAGCTCAGTCCATCATGCAAACCAACCTTCCATCCATTGACCCTATCTATACTTCCTCCTGCCTCAGGAAAGCAGCCAATATAATCCAAGACCCCTCCTGCCCTGGTTATAGTCTTTTCCACCTTCTTCCATTGGGGATGGAGATATAAAAGTTTGTATACATGTATGAATAGATTCAAGAATACCTTGTTCCTTGCTATTACACTTCAAAATGGACCTCTCAAATTTTAAATTTAATGCTGAGCTCACTTTCTGTGCATCTTCTATGAGGCATTAATATTGTATACTTAGCTCTGGTCTATTACCCTACAAACCTTTTACAGTATGATCTGCCAGTACTGCATACAAAACAAAACTTTTCACTGCACCTAGGTATATGTGACAATAATAAACCCAAATCATATTATTAATATTACAAGTATGTTACAATGTGGATATTCTGCACATTTGCATTGATAATTAGCATGTAATGCTGATTTGACACAAAATGAGGTAATTTTTTAGAAATTTAAATAATTTAAAGAAAAATATTTCCATTTAAGTGTTATGATAGGCATTGTTTCAGAAGAATGAAGAAAAACACCTGCTGGATATAGCCAAAGAAAAATACTAGTGGCTCATCCCTTGTATTACTTACCATGAATAAATAGATTTGCTAAGGTAGATTCTCCCATTGCGGCAGGCTGACAGAATAGGCCAGTCACTCAGCTATTAATGGCAGTGGAAGGGCTGGCCCATTGAGGGTCAGGTCTCATTAATGCAGGAATGACAGGCTAGAGTGAAAAATACTTTACCATTACCACTTGCACCTAGGGATATGATCTTCTGTTACACTTGAAACATCACAAAAGCCATTTACGTACAATGGCTGAAAAGAAACAAATTCCATTTTTATTTCTTAACATTATGGAATACGAATGAAAATTATTGGAAAGACGAGATTTCAATAATGATAGAAAAGATGACAAATGCAGTTGCACATGATTGAACTGCTAATTGATTAATTCAAAGACAAATAAAAAAAGCACATCAATCAATCTGCCAGAAGTAGCTATAATTGAGGTGAAATATATTTGCATGGAGGTGGAACCAGTCATCAAATTAGGTTACAGGCAAATTAAATAATTTGCATTATTAAAGTGATAGCAGGGTATGATGCAATGTGTGACAGAAGAATGGTGATGAAATCAAATTCTAAATATATCATTGCATTTAGAATATTTGAAAATTAGTGCATTCACAGAACTTTATTTTTGCCATAATAACTTTAAGTGGCATCTCAAAAATCTTATTTTAATGGTTATTGGTTGTTGCACACCCCTCAATATAGCGATTGCATTTCTTCCAATAGATATATGCTTGCAAAGCTCTATCACCGATACCCACCCCACCAGTTCAGCTGTATATTCAGCTTCACATTGCCAACCCGCAGCCTCCATGCTCAGCTTTATTGTATGGAAAAGGAGGTCGTAGTTATTTCTTTAAAATAAGATCAATTTAATATTCCTTTATACATAAGAGTTGGGAGCCAGAACATAAAGTAAAACATTGATATAGTAGCATTTAATCAATTGGATATGGTAGCATAGTGGATATATCACTGAACTAGTGATCCAGAGGTTTGGAGATGTGAGTTCAAATCTCTCTATGCCAGTTGATAAATTCAAGTTTACATAATTCAGTAAAGTTTGATATTTTTTAAATCAGTAAGGTTGACTGAAAAAAAACCAAATAAACATCATTCAATGTCAAGTAAATATGTTATTCTTTTGTGTGAGTTTATACAGTAATGTGGTTGATTGAAATGACCCAATAAATTACTGCAAAATAAGCCAAGGAAAACAGTATCCAGTCAGTGAGATTCTTTCATTGAAACATCTCAATGAGATTAGCCTCATTCTTCCCAACTCCAAACCGCATAAGCTCATTCTGGTCAAACTCTCCAAAAGGGTAACTCTTTTACTCTGGGAATCAATTGCTAGTTTCTCTCAAAGACCTTCTTTGGGTGTGGAGTCTAGAACAGTAGACAACACGTCAGGTGTGTTCTCACCAAAATCATGTACAATGTAGCAATGTTTCCTCAATTTGAAACTCAAACTGATTTACAACAAAGATTAACATACCATTTATTGTTCGCATACAATACCCAAAATCTCCTGAAAATGTTCAATGTTTCTCACTATTTTAAAAGAGATCTTCTTACCAAAATAGATAAAATTATAAGCCTCAATTATACGCCATCTGCCAACGTCTTACTTATTCACTTAACCTGTGTCCCTTATTGAGTTGTATTGTCGGTGGGCTTTGGGATCCAATAGACAGGATCAAATGTGAGACCATGTTCAGCATTTCCTGTCAGTGAGACTAGCAATGTGATTTTCCAGGGGATGCAGTTACTTAATTGGTCACCTGGGTATTTCCTGTATTACCAGTATGATAGAAAAGTTCCCAATGTTGAGGTCAAGGGCAGAGAAATTTAGAATCTTGGCAACCCTTCTGGGAGTGGTTAATGCTGATCAGACAGATTGTTGACTATGTGTATAGCTCAACATGGAGACATCCTCAAAATGACCAATACAGACAGACTGCACCGAGACTCTCGAAGTCTTTAGAACATTGGGATGAAGGGGATATTGCTCTGGTGGCCTATTCACTGACTGAATTGCAGCCTTTCATTACTGCACCCCCATCATTCTGACATGGAGTTTTTAGCTCAAATAGTCATCGGCTGTCAAGAAAGTCACAAGAGGCAGGAAGGCTTTGGGAAGCCAACCCAAGGTGGCTCCCATCTAATTCCCTGGAAACCCTTCCACCTTCCACAAAGCTGGGAAAATCCAAGCCTTGATGTCATTCTCATTGTTTGTTTTCACACGCAGCTTTAACATAGCAACAGGTTCAGGTACATCACACTGTCCGTTAATCCAATTCATTAATCTGAATTGTAAAAAGCAGAGCTTCAGGAGTGATTGCTGGGCACTCTCACAGTTAGACATTGTCAACTTTAAAATGATCCATTTATTCTTAGTTTCTATTGTTTTGTCCTATAATCAATACTTAATCCTTGCATACCTTCAACCCCCGCTAGGCCTTACCTTATACAGGTTTTTAAGTTGCACTTTATCGAATACCTTTTCAAATATGTCCAATCTACTCAATTTACTTTAAAACCCTACTAGGCTACAGCCTCAACACATTTTAATAAATATATCAAGCATAATTTCACTGACATAAAGGCATGTTTATTTTGCCTATCAAATTATAATCAGTGTTTTACACATTCTTTCATGACATTGTGCACTGCCAAAGGTAGACCCTTTACTCATTCTGATGCCGAATCCTGAGCTATTTTGCTAGGAAGATTTTGTTAATGTTGGCGATTTGACATTGCACTCAGTACAATCAAGGAGGCAGGTCCCAAGCCTATTTCAGCTGAAATGAAGACTGAATCATTGCACTGGTATTGTGTTAACTGGAACCTCATGCTAGCCTATTGAGATCTCCAGCTTCCAAACATCCTGTGAAATTGTTTGAAAAATAATTGATTGCAGAATTTATGCCACTGACTGACCTCAGGATAGCTGCAGTTCTTAGTTTACAGTTTATCTTCTTGAATAATGTCATTACATTTATTATCTTCTAACCAGACGAGCCATCACAGTCTCTTGGGAATTTTGGAAATCATAATGAGGGCATCCTGCATCTCTATAGCTACCTCTTTTACAGCCTTAATCCCTACAGTGTGGAAGTAGACCATTCAGGTGGTAAAAACAATGACTGCAGATGCTGGAAACCAGATTCTGGATTAGTGGTGCTGGAAGAGCACAGCAGTTCAGGCAGCATCCGAGGAGCAGCGAAATCAACGTTTCGGGCAAAAGCCCTTCATCAGGAATAAAGGCAGAGAGCCTGAAGCGTGGAGAGATAAGCTAGAGGAGGGTGGGGGTGGGGAGAAAGTAGCATAGAGTACAGTGGGTGAGTGGAAGTAGACTATTCAGCCTATCGAGTCTACACCGACCCACCAAAGAGCATTCCACCCAGATGTTCCCTCCACCCTATCCCTGCATTTCCCATGGATAATCCACTTTCCTGCCTACCCCTAGACACTATTGGCAACTTTGGACTGTGGGAGGAAACCAAAGCACCCGGAGGGAAAATACATCATCACGGGGAGAGTGTACAAACTCCACAGAGACATATGGGTCTCAGGTTCAAACATTTCATATCTGCCATTTCCATATTCTCCATTTTTAACTCTTCTGCCTTGGTTTCCAAGGGACCCCTGTTTAGATTTGTTACCTCTACCTTTTGACTCTGTAAAAATTGTTTTTTTGATTTCTTGTAGTTAACTCTTAATTTCCACTTTCTCCCTCCTTATCAGTTGGTTTCTAAAACTCCCCACAATGCTGAGACTTACTGTTCCGATTAGCAGATTTTTAAGTCACTTACTTTAATTTAATACTGTTCTGAACCTTTCAAGTTAGCAACAAATGGATCTCTTTTCCCATAGAGTTGTTTGTTGCAATTCCAAAATGTATCTTTAAATATCACCATCGCTCTGCTACCACATCTCATCATCTAATTGCCAGATTTACTTCAGCAAAATCGGTCTTTTAAGCCTATTGTCATGATTTATGTGACTAGGGCTATTGATTTTTGAATTCCATCATTGATTTTAATGCTCAGAACATCCATGGACTGAAATGGCTTAAACAAGAAAGGAACTAAAGTCACAGATTTAAAATGGGCACAGGCATCACTTGACGAACAGCAGTGAATTAGAAAACAGACAGCTGAACTGAAATTAAAGTTTCTCCAATGCAGCGAAGAGGGCTTTTTTGGGGGGGCAGGGTGGTGGCACAGGCACATGTTGAGGATGTTGAAAAGAACCTTATTTCCTATCTTCATTTGATGAAAATGTTTTCATGTTGAAGATGAAAACATCACCTACAATCACCAAGCCTGGAGAGAACAAAATCAAACATAGAAACACACAAACAAGCTGTCGCAAGAAAGTTTCTTCTCTCATGAAAGACTAAAGGATGCAGAATTGAGAAGTTAAATATTATAATCCATGCAGTAACAACACGGATTATAAAGAAATATCATAACACTGAAAACTCAGAAGATAACTGCAATATTTGCTGTTGCTAAGGGCCTATGACACTAATTAAACAAATGTTGTCTCAGCTTAAATAGTCATGCTTCAAGGATATTCTTGCTGCAATTATACAGGTAATTAGTGAGACCACAACTGGAATACTCTGTGCCATTTTGGTCTCCTTATTTGAAGAATGATACTCTTGCTATGGAGGGAATGCAGTGAAGGTTTGAGCGTTGATCAAATTGATTCCTCAAATGTTCCCGTGCTATACATCTCTATAACTCTATGACACTATGGCAAGGTTGACAATGTAAGAAGAAATTGAGTCAGTTAAGATTGTACTTACTGGAATTTAGATCAATTGGAGGGGGGTGCGGGGGAGGTGGAATCTCATAGAAACCTAGAAAATCCTAACAAGACTAGAAGGTTAGATGCAGGAAGGATCTTCATGACAGTGAGAAGTCCAGAACCAGGAGTTAATAGTTTAATGATAAGGAGTAAACTTCTTAGCACTGAGACGAGAAGAAATGTCTTGACTCAGGGAGTAGTGAGCCTATGGAATTCACTACTATAGAATGTAATTGAGGCCAAAACATTGTGTTTTCAAGTAGGTGGTTGAAATAACTCCACAGGAATTTGCATCCTGTCACCCAAATCACCCTTTAATTACACATGGAAAGTCCTTTACACTGATCCAGCTCCCCCAGAGCCTGCTCTCAGAGTGAACAGAATCTCTGACACTCCTGTTTCTATCTGTCAGATAAGGCTCCCCCATGACCTGATGAACAACACCAATCAGGAATCCGTATTCTATGAGACTCACCTGGCTGACCACCTTACAATCACGACAGAGCTTTAGCTTTTGTGGCTAAGGAATATTGTGGAGGGTGGGTGTTGAGGAGATTGGGTTGATGTATTAGGATATTGAGTTCGATGATCAGCCATAATCTTATTAATTGGCAGTGCAGGCTTGAGGGATCAAATGGCCTACTTTTATCTTTTGTGTTTCCATGTAGAACACTCTAAACTGTATATTCTTTGATGTCTTTTTGAACTGGTCATAATACTCCTTTTAACTTTACACGCAAGTATGCATGCAATTTCACACCCACTTAGATCGGCTATTAATAATTGTGCCCATTCTTTCAATCAGGAAAATGTTGCAATTATTATTAGTTTAGAAATTAGTTAACTGCATTATAATGAAGGAGAATTATAGACTCTTGCTAAAAGAACTTAAAGATTTCTTGCGACCAACTGGAGAGGTTGGAAAGAGGAGCCAAACCTGGTCATAAAACAAAGGCAATCACATGACCTAAGTTTAGCACACTACTTTCAGACTTCTCTACATTAATCTCAAACTCAATCTGAAATTCGACTCTAGTCTGATCTCTGTTACCCAGAAAATATCTCCATTAAGTTCATCCCGCTACACAACTCAAGACCTAAGAAAGATTTTCAGCTGCTTCGGGGATAAAAATCATATTTGAAGGCATTATTCCCACCTCACTCCAGTCATTTTAACCAACGAAGCTATCCAAAACCCAGTTGCTCTTATTCTAACCAGAAAATATCACTGAGTTATTGGTGACATTTCCAGCAGCCCACCTACACCATACCAAATGGGCCCAGGCTGACTCCTTATTGCAATATAGTAAGTTTATTTTTAATATATTGGAAAATAAGGAGAAATGAAAGCATGTTCTTCTGATAACCAGATATAGAGAAATTGGACATTCACATGATTAAGAATGATGCTCCCACCAGTGTAGCTGATAAACTATAGGCATAGTAAAAGGTTCAAAAGCCAATCATAATTGAATGAAATAAATCAACTTTTGTCTGAGAAAAAGCTATTGAAATGTTTAAATTACAATGAAGTATGCTGATCAACGTGTTTGTAGAAAAGCACTTATTTAAGCAGCTCAAAAGCAATGTATAGTCAGAACAAAGCTGTAACAATCTGCACATAACAATCTTTTTTAACTCACAAGAACAATTAAGAGATGAATATTAATGCAACTGGCATGTTCAGTCAAATCATAATACAATTGCATTCTAATATTTCCTTTAAGAGTAAAACATGGGACCAGATTCCACATGAATGTGATGACAAATTGACAGATCAAAAAAAGGGACATTAGAATTGGCAACCGGTGAAAGATACATTTAACAATAAGGAATGTTAGTAGTGGGGATATTATGGGAGGGAATAACAAGCCTATGGTGGTGAAACATAAAACCATCAATGGTGGACATAGAGGAACACATTAGGTTCTCTGGAGCTTATTAAAATAGCCAATAGTAAAAAGAAAAGTGTTAGTTGTGTCTATGCTGTAATAAACAAACAAGGCTTTCTTGCTGGTCACTGCATAAAGATGATAATGCTTTTATATTTCTCAAAGCTAACTTGCAGACATTTTGTTTGAATTTTAGACCTGAATAAATTGAGGAAAGAATGTGACAAAATCATAATTTTGAATCACTAACAGGATGTTGTTATAGATTTGTTGCAAATTTCCTCAAGGTCCAAGTCAAGTTCTGTGCATAAGGCATTGTGCATTGCGACACAACTATCAACAATTTATTTCTGTGTTTGTGAGTTTGGGAGATGTTAGTCCATATTTCATGCCTTTCAACTTTTCATGGTATTCAAGTCGTTTGACATTTATGCTTGGGAAGAAAATGTAAATTGTTAACAAAGGTTGCTATTCAAGGCATTCCATTTCATCCTTGTTTTCCGACTGGAGATTACTTAGGATGCATGAATATAATCACCAAGTTTCTACCGTTCACTGCACAAAATAGAATTCCTTTGAAATTATGTCAGATGAAGCAAAACAAAAAGATTTAGAAGCACATCTGTCTTGAAATAATTTTATCCTACTCACAAATGAAAAATAAATTCTTGCATCTCTATTGTGTCTAACGTTGTCAACAGAGTTTAATAAGTTTTGCATTCTGAATAGCTCTATTGGCATGGACCGGTTATTACATTGCCACTTTTGCCTATGTAGGGACTGTCTTATGAGCAAATGGCTAAACAGGTTGGGATCCTATTCACTGGAGTTTAGAAGAATGAGAGGTGATCTCATTAAACCATACAGGATTCTTAAGGGGCTTGATAGGGTAAATGCTGAGCGGATACTTCCCTCATGGGAAAGGATAGGATCAGAGGGCATAGTCTCAGAAAAAAAGGGCACCGATTAAGGTCTGAGCTGAGGAGAAATTTCTTCTAAGGGTTGAAAATCTTTGGAACGTATGCCACAAAGAGCTATAACAGCAAACTATTCATGTATATTGAAGGCTGAGATAGATGGGTCCTTAATCAATAAGGGAATCAATGGTTGCAGAGATGTGGACGTGAGAAATATCAAATTAGTCATGATCCTATTGAATGGTGAAGAGGGCATGAGGAACCAAACAGCCTATTCGGTTCTCATTTCTTATGGTTTAACCTTTTGTGTCAACTTTTTTGAACATTTGCTCAAAAAGATAAATGAATAAAATTCAAAAATGGTATGGCACATTGGTGAGACAATGCTCCATCTGAGAGATAATAAAAACCAAACCACAATAAAGAAACAACTGTGGCATAGGGCAATATTGCAATTTTATTTTTGTCCTCCAAATTGAGATGGGTTATCGTGTTACTCATTACTTGACATTTCCTGATCAAAGTTGAAAAATGTGATGCTGGAAAAACACAGCAGGCCAGGCAGCATCCGAGGAGCAGGGGAATCAACGTTTCGGGCATAAGCCCTTCTTCATCTTTAGATTTGCATAAAATAGGAAAATCTGTTGTAACCAGTACTGGACTCCAAAAGTACAATACTGTATCCTGTGTGATATGCAGCTGGTTAATCCTTTGCTGTACTAGCCATCTTTTCTCAATGTCATAATACTAACCCCCCCATCCCTGCTGCCATACAAATCATTAAGGACATAATTTCTCCATATTCGTGGTATAAAACTCATATTCTTCTCCACAAATAACCTATCATTCATCTGGTAAAAGTATCAAAACTACATACAGCCTCGCTATTCACAAGCTTATTTGAAGTAGTACATGGTAATTATAATAACATTGAACAATGTTATTGTGTATTGACTCAGTAGCAGTTAACAAACAGCATAATAACAATGTAAACTCTAAATTAGTATTACACTGAGTAACTGTTTTGCAATAATTAGATGAAACTGAAACAGAGCAACACCTTTCCCCATACTTACACAGTAGCTTGATTGACCTAATCTATGGTATTGTAAGGTGACTTCAGGATATTCCTCACTGGCTTGCAATGGTTATTTGGATACAGAACAGGATACTTAGGATGATTTGTGCTTAGCCGAGCTGGAGGGAAATTATTAGTTGGAGTGTAGGCAAGAGTAACGGACACCACTCAGGCAGAAATTGAACTGATCACACATCGATTTGTACAACTGCTTAAGCCATATGCATCGTTCTATTTGCTCTTGTTAATTGGTGTTTTTCCATCCACAATTTTGAAACGTGGCAAGCCGCAATGTATTTCTTACCATTATCAAATAATTATGCATATTTTATGCATGACAATTATTACCATCAGACCTGGGCGAGTTTCTCCAATTTGTTCCAGGTCTAGGCAGGAACACTAACGGTCCAGTACAGGTTGGTACATAGAAGGTGGTTCACTTCCACTAGCCCATTCTAACAGATGTCAGGTTTTTTAATCCATCTTTGAAGAATACATAAAAGAGAAAAACAAAGTGTGTCTGATGATGTTTGGGACATTAAGTGCAGGGATGACTTGCTGCCAAGTAGGAAGTCGTGGCCCCTTGTTAACTTCATAGTCATGAGAGATCACAGCCCAATCTGTTTGAAGTTTATTTGATATCTTGCTGAATTTATTTTTATATCATAGTTGCTATCTTCTCTCTGGAGCAGCCTTCTTTTTAAAATCGTTTTTTGGAATTAAAGGCTAAACACACTTGTAGTATTTTGGAGTTCTTACCAATCATTGAAACAAAACAAGCAATATCACATATATGTTTTTGCAGTCAAAAGCCACTAATTGCTGTGCATCGATTTGTCTACTTATCACTAGTACTTTTGTTGAATGACAAAGCTTCTTGCTGTTCTCGGATGAAACATGATAAATGAGGACAAACATCAGTTTAATATAACATGACAAATTTTCATTGAATTTATAAATATGTTTGTGACATGATTCAATAAAATCAATGATGTGTTTTACCCTTAAATGTTAAGAAAAACAAAATGTTCATGCAGCACAATATTCTTAGCTTTAAGCCCCATCATTCTTTTAAATTACGTAATAAAACAAATTTCAGCTGAATGCATATACAAGTTTCAAATTGGACAACTTACCCTAATTGCATTTCTGTTCAGCATTGCCATTTAGCATCCTCTCAATTGCATTATTCAGAACTGCAATAGAAAGCACAAAATGTAATGTTTACAATTCATTTTTTTAATCCAAAATAGTTTGCTTCCACCATGATTCTCAATTGCTATGGGTTTACTTTGCATTTTCACATGAACAGGGCATCTGCCAAGAAAAAGCATCAGATTCAGCATACTGAACCATTAAAAACTTTGGAGATGCCAGTGTTGGACTGGGGTGTACAAAGTTAAAAATCACACAACACCAGGTTATAGTCCAACAGGTTTAATTGGAAGCACACTAGCTTTCGGAGCGACGCTCCTTCATCAGGTGATTGAAGGAGCGTCGCTCCGAAAGCTAGTGTGCTTCCAATTAAACCTGTTGGACTATAACCTGGTGTTGTGTGATTTTTAACATTAAAAACTTTAGTTCCTATGATGATATACCCAACCAATATAAAATTGGTTATGCCTCATAAAATAAAATATTCAGGACATTAAGTTATTCATTTTCATAGATTATAGAATTCCTCGACCACTCAGGTCTTGATGATAAACAGCCCAGATTTCAAAATAATGGATGCTTTGCACATTAAGACTTCTGTTTACTTGCAAACACTCACTGCCCTGCCATACAGAATTGACACAGCTATCTTGCACAACAATAGAAAATGAACAACTGAGTGTGCAGGACATTTGTCACTAAAATAAATGTACTGGAGAAACTCAGCAGGTCTGCCTGAGTCAGGGGAAAGAAGAGAAATAGACTCAACCTGTTCTGTCCAATGACCCTCAATCAGGAAGAGGGGTTGGATGTTTGAGAGACAGGTAGAGAAGCAGAAAGAGAAATGGGGTAGCAGGTGGCTAAGAAGGAGAGGGAGAGAAAGGGAAGCTGACAAAGGGATTGCTGATAGTAAGCCAGGGAAGAAATAAATGTTGAATGGGTAATAACAGGAACTACAAATAGTTGAAAATGAGTTGACTTTGCTGGGAGCAACCTTTAATTAACAGGAACTGGGAGCAGGGGATTGGGTAATGAACATGGAGGAAGCTGATCACATTCTGACATTGTTAAACTCAATGTTGAATCCTGAACACTGTAAGATACCTACGTGGAAGATGAGGTGTTAATCCTCACAGCTTGAGTTGAGCTACACCAGAACACTGAAGCCTAACATGTTAGAGTCACAGAATCCCTACAGTGTGGGAGCAAGCCATTTGGCCCATCAAGTCCACACTAACCCTCCAAAGAGCATGCAAACCAGACACATCCCTCTATTCTATCCCTGTGAGCCAACATTCCCTTGGCTAAACTACCTAGCCTGTGCATCTTTGGACTGGGAGGAAACCAGAGCACTCGGAGGAAACCCTAATATCAGCCTTATGTCACACAGGAGGGAGATTCCAACAGTCTAGCTTAAACACGTTAAATGTTTTGATTTTGCCATGATGCATGGAGTAGGTGGGCTTGATTGCTCCTGGTCAGTTTTTTCTCTCTTTTTTTCACTTTTGCCCTTTGTCTCTTTGTTTTCTTTTTCCTCATGGAGAGTGGTGAGTAAAAGAGGACACCTCCGGTGACAGCGGCAGCAACATCAGGATAATCTGGACATGGCTCCATCCCAGCCCAGGGTCTCCTGGCAAGCAAGGAACAGGTCCTGAGCTGACTCCCCAGCCCAGACTAACAGGCTAGGCCAAGGTTCCAAGTCCATGGCTAGGCAGTCTTGTCTCGCGCCCAGTACTCTTGTTCCTTTGTGGAGGTCTTCCTTGTCTTCAGTGTCCAGGTATTCCAGCCGATCAGCAAGCAGTCTTGGCCTGGCATGGCGGCCTTCTTTGGCTGAAGTTTCTGGCCTAGTATTCAGCATCCCAGAAGGCCGATCTCCTGGCTGTCTCTTTGGGATATCCCACCATTCCTTAATTGGCTTACTCCAAGCCCAGGAGCTGTTAACTGAACTGTGATGGACTTTGTCTTAATTTTACTTTTTTTTCAAAAAAATATGTACAACTTGTGTCTTTGATGTAGGCACCATGGTGGGGCGACTTACAAAATCTTTTGTTCTACATTTCACGTCAAAGTACCGGTGACTATAAATTTCTATTCTATTTGCAGGTAATATAATTTCTCAGATAGGTAGAGCTTTATAGAGAATGAATATTGTGGGGATTTGGGAAATGCTCACTGTGTTTTAATAAGGAATATTTTGTTACTAAAATGGAGTTGCGCCACAAACTGAATTGTGTCCTTTTACCCTCCTCACCGACAGGTAAAGTGCTTTTAAAACATAAACTGGTCCAAGTGTCCAAAGCTCAAACAACACTCTGAACTGCCTCCAATGCACATCCCTCCTCAAGGGGAGCAAAACTGTACACAATACTCCAGATGCAGTCAAATACCTTGTACAGTTGCAGCAACACTTCCTTACTTTTATTCTGTATTCCTTTAGCAATAAATGGCAAAATTCCTTTGCTTCTTATTACATGCTGTGTCAACATGCTAGTTTTCTGCAATTCATGTGCAAGGACAGCCAGAACCCTTTGCACCGAAGCACCCTGACCTTTCCTGGTCTCTGAAACAGTCCCTGTGCAATGTTGATAGGGAGGGGAATATGTGGCTTGTTGGAGATGGCAGAAATGGTCACTTATGATCCCCTGGGTGTAGTAGGTGGTGAGTGGTAAAGGAAAGTATGAGGGCAGAAATTAAGGAATGGGTCAGCTAATCCTATGTTCAATCTCCTCTTCAATAGTCCTTTTGAGAGATGTGGGCCAAATTATGAAAAGTACTGATATATTCCAGTGAGTCCCTTCAACATATAAATGATTGGAGGATGGTAAATGTTATTCCCTTGTTCATGGGAGGGAATCCTGGGAAATACAGCCCAGTCAGTCTTACCTCAGTGTAAAGTGTTGGAGAGGATTCTGACAGACAGGATTTATGATTACTTGTAGAACCATAGTTTGATTAGAGATAGTTAGCATGGCTTCGGGACGGGTAGGTCATTACTGAATTATCTGAGAATGTGACAATACATGTTGATGAAGGTAGAGTAGTGGACATGGTGTACATGGATTTTAGCAAGGTAATTTTTCAGGTTCCCTATGGTAGGCTCATTCAGAAAGTAAGCAGGCATGGGATACAGGGAAATCTGGCTGTCTGGATACCTAATTTGTTGGCCCATATAAGTCAGAGTGTGGTGTTGATGGAAAGCATTCAGGCTGGAGCTCTGTCACCAGTGGTGTTCCACAGGGATAGGGTCTTGGACCTCTGTTCTTTGTGATTTTTATAAATGACTTGATTGACAGGATATAGGGCTGATCAGTGACAGATGGAGTTCAACATGGAAAAGTGTGAAGTTGTTCACCTTGGAAAGTCAAATTTGAATGCAGAATACAGGGTTAAAAGTGGGATTCTTGGCAGTGTGGAGGAACAGAGGGACCTTGGGGGTCAATGTTACCACCCAGAGTGATAGGGTTGTTAAGAAGGTGCATGGTGCGTTGGCTTTCATTAGCAGGTGATTGAATTTAAGAGCCATGAGGTAATGCCACAGCTCTATAGAATCCTGGTTAGACCACACTTGGAGTTTTGTGTTCAGTTCTGATCACCTCAAAATGGGAAAGATGTGGAAGCTTTAGAGAAGGTGCAGAGGAGATTTACCAGGATGATCACTGGACTGGAGGGCATGACTTATGAAGAAAGGTTGAGGGAGCTTGGGCTTTTCTCATTGGAGTGAAGAAAGATGAGGGGTGACTTGATTGAGGCATACAAGATGTTGAGAGGCACAGATAGGGTGGATAGACAGAGACTTTTTCCCATGGCTGAACTGTCTATCATGAGGGGGCATAATGTTAAGGTAACTAGAAGAAGGTTCTTTACACAGACAGCGATGGGTGCATGGAATGCACTGCTGGCAGTGGTAGTAGAGTCACATACATTAAGGACATTTAAGCAGCTCTTGGATAGGCACATGGAAGGTAGTACAATGAAGGATATGTAGGTTAGTATGATCTTAAAGTAGGATAAAAGGTCAACACAGCATCGAGGACCAAAGGGCCTGTACTCTGCTGCAATGTTCTCTGTTCTATGTTCTACATATGGGAGGTTGAATATTTGACAGACCAGATAGATTTGACTACATTGGATCCAGCTGGAAGATCATGTAATAAACATGTGTTTTCCTTGAAGATAGTTTCATAGTATGCAGGTAAAATTCCTGCATAAGCAACCATATTAAATGAAACACTGTGCCTCGATGGCCAAGAAACATCCCCCATCACATCCTATTCATCCATCTCCCAAAACAGCCAACATTCTATTCAGGTTAAAGAAACCATTTCAAAAGATCGTTCCGAGGCGTTCCTTGAAGTAGGGCAGTGTTGACATTGAGGACTGAGAGGAGCTCTTTCCCAATCTTTCAAATGATGAAAAAAGACCTGCTCATCAAACTGCGTCACGGTCATGATGAGGCACAGCGATGGCACAGAAGGAAATAAATCCTCCATTCCCAGATCCTACTTATTCAGGAGTCGTCCTGCAGCAGGTATCAAGGGAACTGAAAGTCAAGAATCAACCTGCTCAGTTTCATGAACAGCCATGGCAGAAACCTTTAATCCGTGTGTAGAGATCATCCTTGAATCAAAGATCAACCAACCACAATAATTATAGGTAATTAAGTTCACCTAGCTTTAAGCCTCAATATTTTCCTAGATGTCATGTATTACAAGCACATTTATTCACATGTAGTTCTGATTCTTACATATCAAATCAATGATACCTATAAGCAGGAAATATGCAATTTCATGCTCTCAGTGGAATATATTGGATGCCCGACAATGACTCTAAAACCAAGGTGTTTGTCTGCATGTGTTTAAATTAGGAGGCATTAAAATAGTGGATAGAACAGATATACAGACAGGTAGATATATGAAAAAGGTACAAATCAATAGGGCTGAAAATCTTCTCTGAAATTGGTCTGATCTGGAATTGTATGTTACACAGTCTGTCTAGCAACAAACATTTCTTTTTAAGAAAATGTAAACAATGTGAAGGATCACACATTTGAAAATAAAGTCACATTTCACAGTTTTGAACAGTCATCTTTACAACTCACCATTATAACAGCAATATAATCTGAAATACATGTACAACAAATTACACGCACCAAGATTTAACAATTTGATAAATATGGAAAATAGACTGCGATCAAACCTGACACAGCACATATCAAATGACAAATACAATCAAGACAGATCCCATGGGTTTCACAGTAATCCCCCAAGTTGTTAAGAATCTCATTGAACTTTACCAGGGATCACAATTCTTCACTTTTGCTGATCTGACCTTGAAACTTCTTCAGAAAAGCCACTCATAATGGAATGCCTCATTGACTGTTCCTGCTCAGGTTAAATATCTTCTTTTCTTAGGGTTACATTTCCCAAGCATCCAAAAACTGCACTCCAATATTTATTCTCAGGAAACTCCAACTTTTCACCTACACCGAGCTTCATCAAGCCTGTTCTGCCCCCAGGACTTCCCCTGAGGTCCAATCTTGCACAAATACTGCTTGTAACCTTTTTAACACGTGCTCTCTGAGTTACCCTGAACTAATCATGCTCATGGGTATCTTCCAAGCATATCATAGCTTTCCACAAAAGTGACCAGTGATCTTCCCACTTTCCCTCCCCAGGACTTCCAAATCCTGGCTTCAAGACTTAATTGTTTAGTATTATTGGAACTTTTCCACTTGAAAAGCACAGAACCAGTGAACTACATTTAATTCCTCACGGAGTCCCTTAAACTAAACCAATAGAGTTCCAAGTAATACAATTAACTGCAACACTCCTACCATGGAGTTTGCTCCTGTGTCCTCTCACATCCTCATCACAACAGGTCCTGAATGACTTACTGAACTCCTTATAAAGCCCTCCACAAATTGCATGTTATTGGCATTTTGAAACAGTCAAATGTAGCACCCTTGGAACTGACTGTGTGTATCCTGAATGTTAGAATGTGGGTAATGGATTTCATCATAACTTGTGACAATATTTCTGTTGAATAAAGGGAACTATGGAGCTATGAGGGAGGAGCTGGCCAAAGTTCAATGGTGCAATACCTTAGCAGGGTTGACAGTGGAGGAACAATGGCAGATATTTCTGTGTATAATGCAGAAGACGCAGGATCAGTTCATTCCAAAAACGAAGAAAGATCCTAGGAGGAGGCAAGAGTGGCCGTGGCTAATGAGGGAAGTTAAGAAACATATAAAGTTAAAAGAGAAAAAGTATAACATAGCAAAAATAAGTGGGAAAACGGAGGACTGGGAAGCTTTTAAAGAACAACAGAGGATTACTAAGAAGGAAATACGCAGAGAAAAAATGAGGTACGAAGGTAAACTGGCCAAAAATATAAAGGAGGATAGTAAAAGCTTTTTTAGGTATGTGAAAGGCAAAAAAATGGTTAAGACAAAAATTGGGCCCTTGAAGACAGAAACAGGGGAATATGTTGTGGTTCTGTTTGCCGAGCTGGGAATTTGTGTTGCAGATGTTTCGTCCCCTGTCTAGGTGACATCCTCAGTGCTTGGGAGCCTCCTGTGAAGCACTTCTGTGATGTTTCCTCTGGCATTTATACTGGTTTGAATCTGCTGTTTCCGGTTGTCAGTTCCAGCTGTCCGTTGCAGTGGCCGGTATATTGGGTCCAGGTCGATGTGCTTATTGATTGAATCTGTGGATGAGTGCCATGCCTCTAAGAATTCCCTGGCTGTTCTCTGTTTGGCTTGTCCTATAATAGTAGTGTTGTCCCAGTCGAATTCATGTTGCTTGTCATCTGCGTGTGTGGCTACTAAGGATAGCTGGTCGTGTCATTTCGTGGCTAGTTGGTGTTCATGGATGCGGATCGTTAGCTGTCTTCCTGTTTGTCCTATGTAGTGTTTTGTGCAGTCATTGGATGGGATTTTGTACACCACATTGGTTTTGCTCATGCAGGGTATCGGGTCCTTCGTTCTGGTGAGTTGTTGTCTGAGAGTGGCTGTTGGTTTGTGTGCTGTTTTGAGTCCTAGTGGTTGCAGTAGTCTGGCTGTCAGTTCGGAAATGCTCTTGATGTGTGGTAGTGTGGCTAGTCCTTTGGGTTGCGGCATCTCCTCGTTCCATTGTCGTTCCCTTAGGCATCTGTTGATGAAATTGCGCAGGTATCCGTTTTTGGCGAATATATTGAATAGGTGTTCTTCTTCCTCTTTTTGCAGTTCTGGTGTACTGCAGTGTGTTGTGGCCCTTTCGAACAGTGTCTTGATGCAACTTCTTTTGTGTGCGTTGGGGTGGTTGCTTTGAACTATGAAAGCAATCATCCCAACACACACAAAAGACCCCGGGGCCTGATGGTCTACATCCCAGGGTATTGGAGGAGGTGGCTCGAGAAATCGTGGATGTGTTGGTGATTATTTTCCAGAGTTCCATAGATTCAGAATCAGTTCCTGCTGATTGGAGGGTGGCTAATGTTGTACCACTTTTTAAGAAAGGATCAAGAGAGAAAGCAGGAAATTATAGACCAGTTAGTCTGACCTCAATGGTGGGAAAGATGCTGGAGTCTATTATAAAGGATGAAATTACAACACATCTGGCTAGTAATAACAGGATAGGTCAGAGTCAGCATGGATTTATGAAGGGGAAATCATGCTTGACTAATCTTCTGGAATTTTTTGAGGATGTAACTCTGAAGATGGACGAGTGAGATCCAGTAGATGTAGTGTATCTGAACTTTCAGAAAGCTTTTGATAAAGTCCCACATAGGAGGTTAGTGGGCAAAATTAGGGCGCATGGTATTGGGGGCAAAGTACTAACTTGGATTGAAAGTTGGTTGGCTGACAGGAAACAAAGATTAGTGATAAACGGCTCCATTTCGGAATGGCAGGCAGTGACCAGTGGGGTACTGCAGGGATCAGTGCTGGGACCGCAGCTTTTTTCAATATATATTAATGATATAGAAGATGGTATTAGTAATAACATTAGCAATTTTGCTGATGATACTAAGCTGGGTGGCAGGGTGAAATGTGAGGAGGATGGTAGGAGATTACAGGGTGACCTGGACAGATTAGGTGAGTGGTCAGATGCATGCTATGTGCAGTTTAATGTGGATAAATGTATGGTTATCCACTTTGGTGGCAAGAACAGGAAGACAGATTACTACCTAAATGGAATCAATTTAGGTAAAGGGGCAGTACAAAGAGATCTGGGTGTTCTTGTACACCAGTCAATGAAGATAAGCATGCAGGTAGAGCAGGTAGTGAAGAAGGCTAATAGCATGCGGGCTTTCATAACAATAGGGATTGAGTATAGAAGCAAAAAGGTTCTTCTGCAGCTGTACAGGGCCCTGGTGAGACCACACCTGGAGTATTGTGTGCAGTTCTGGTCTCCAAATTTGAGGAAAGACATTCTGGCTATTGAGGGAGTGCAGCGTAGGTTCACGAGGTCAATTCCTGGAATGGCGGGACTACCTTACGCTGAAAGACTGGAGCGACTAGGCTTGTATACCCTTGCGTTCAGAAGACTGAGAGGGGATCTGATTGAGACATATAAGATTATTAAAGGATTGGACACTCTGGAGGCAGGAAACATGTTTCTGCTGATGGGTGAGTGCCGAACTAGAGGACACAGCTTAAAAATACAGGGTAGACCATTTAGGACAGGGATGAGGAGAAATTTCTTCACCCAGAGAGTGGTGGCTGTGTGGAATGCTCTGCCCCAGAGGGCAATGGAGGCCCAGTCTCTGGATTCATTTAAGAAAGAGTTGGATAGAGCTCTCAAGGATAGTGGAATCAAGGGTTATGGAGATAAGGCAGGAACAGGGTACTGCTTAAGGATGATCAGCCATGATCATATTGAATGGTGGGTGCAGGCTCGAAGGGCAGAATGGCCTACTCCTGCACCTATTGTCTATTGTACGGTAATTAAGGCTTGACAATCCTTTCACAAGATGTGAGCATTGTTGGCAAGGCCAACATTTGTTATCCATCGATAAATGCTATTACTCAGCAGCTTGCTAGGTTATTTCAGAAAGGATTCAGGACTCAACAACATTGCCATATCTATAGATATGTAGGCCAGGCCAAGGGGTGGCAGTAGCATGTTGGTAATGTTACTGGACTAGCAATGCAGAACCCTCGGCTAATGCTTTGATGACATGGATTCAAATCTCATGATAGTTGATGGTGGAATTTGAATTCAATAGATATCTAGAATAAAGAGTTCACCTCATGATGACCATGTCAATTGTTATAAAAACCCATCTAGTTCAATAGTGCGCTTTAGGGAAGGAATTCTGGTCCTTCCTTGGTCTGGCTTACATAAGACAGCAATGTCATTCACAATAAATGTTGGCTTATCCAGAGACACAGACATCTATGAGTTAGTATATACCAGAATAAAACACTCCAGTAAGGATGGCAGATTTATTTCTCCAACGGGTTAACAGTGAACCAAATGGGTTTTTACAAGGATCTGTGGTAGTTTCATGGTAATCATTATAGAGACTAGGTTTCAATTACAGAACTTATGTTTTATTAATTTGTTAAATTTATCTTGCAGCAGCTGCAAATGGTGCAATTTAAACCTATGTCCCCATTACATTAGCCATGGTCTTGGAATAACTAATCCACTGAAATTGTTACGTTGCCATCACCACTGGCACAAAGTGAGCTTTGAGATGATGACTAAAGCTTTAGTTTCATATGAGAAAGCAACCCAAGGGTTTAGGAGAACTTCAGAGCTTGTAGATTTAAACTAAAGAGAGGTGCACACAAAATACTAAATATGGAGTATAATTAAAATTTGTCCCAATAGTAGGGAACATTTTACATCAATGCTTAAACATTAAGGCCAGAAATGTTTCCCAGATGGAAGATTTCTCCACCTTAGTGAAAGTAGCACTTAGGGACATGAATCCAGGAGTATCAATCCAAAACTTTTCCCTTACATTTTTGTAGGGATTGGAAACAAGACAGGTTGCAGTTTGAACATCATTGGCTCATGGGAGAACAGCCAGTAAAATGCGACTGCATTAAGTCAAATTTGAATTTTACATGAGGGATGTCTAAAATGTGATTTACACACTTTAAATATCAGAAAGGTCTAAAAACAGGTCAGAATTCTTTGAAAAGATAGGTATCCTTTGTATATGGTCCCTCAACAATTTGGAGAGAGGTTGGGTGCCTTTTAGGATGGTTAAAAGTAAACATGTAAGTACATTTAAAAATAGATAAACTCAAAGAACAGTCAAGCTATCTAGGTATTTAAATATCCTGCTCTTTAAATAATTGAAAATATTGTCTGCAGTGTTGATAGACATCTATTTCTTGGTTTCTTCTGTTGTAATCCAGAGGTCTATCAGTACAATATTAGATTTCACAATCCGTCATTATGAGTTAGGCAACTCCCAGTTTAGTTTAATGGGACAACTCCACATGCTTATAAAGTGTATCAAGCTGGATTATGAAACAAATGCTTGTTCTTATAAAAGGGATCAAAGGAAGTCAAAAGCAGTTTTTTTTAAAAAATAGTGCATTAGTGACTTATAATTTTATCTAATTTTCGTGTGGGTCTACACTTGATGAACAATGGGTGAGGATATATGGAAGATACAAATACACACAATTGTGGAGGGGTGTAACGGGTGAAGACGTTGGCATCAGGACTATAACAAACCATAGGAGTTGGTGGAAAGCATTTGTTGTCATGCAGGGTATTTAAGAGGTCATAGGTTCCATGTATTGGCATGGACTGAACATATAAGGAGAGTGGGGCAGGGCATGGTATGAAAGAGTTGACTACAATCTTTCATTTTATTTTTTTTTATCATTGCTTCAACAGATGTGTATATGAATAGGAAGGGTTTGGAGGGATATGGGCCGGATGCTGGCAGGTGGGATTAGATTGGGTTGGGATATCTGCTCGGCATTGACAGGTTGGACCGAAGGGTCTGTTTCCATGGTGTACATCTCTATGACTCTAAGCATAATACAGAATTTAAAGTCTTGTCAAAATCAGATCTTTCAAAACCTAATATTTTAAACTAGCTCAGAACAGCCAAGCTGCTTGATGTAACGTAATAAATAAATTAATTAATAAATATAACTCAAGTTGCTTATTGTGTACAGGTTGTGCATTTGTCCCTCAATCTGGGTGCGCTATGCCAGTTTCTGACATATGGGGATTTTTTTTTCACTCGGACATCAAGGTGACAATGTAAGAACTTTTTCCAGAAATGGAGAACGGCCTCTCTCATCAACTCTCTTGTAAAAAGAGATGTGATAGGGACCTAATTCTATGAGAAGATAGGTTACTGGGACATGTGCCTCATGCACAAAACATCCCATGGAAATCCCCCATTCTCCAGCAACCAGGGGGCAAGGTATCTTTTAAGGAGGATACTTACCCAATAAACAGGAAGTGACCCTTGTCACAGCAACAAACCCATAACTACTACATTAAAAAAAAACTATGAAAACAGCTCAAAAAAAAAATACCCCAAAATAAATCTTGCAAATGAAGTCAGAACGCATGCATACAAAATGAAAAGCTCTATAAGAAATTCAGATTGAAGAAAAACATTTCTGGAGAGTCTGTGTTTACAAAACATTCCTGCTTTTATACAGTGGCTTATGCTAAAATTATATTTCTGGAGCAACTCACAGGGATATGCAGATTAGAGAGGCCATGATTTAAATAATTTTAAAAGGTTTAATCAGGCTCACACTGCAGGGGATTGTGACCCTTCTCCATTCCCACAACTCCCAGGGAAACATTTTTCCAACTCATCTCAGCATTTGTCCTCTGCTCCATAGTGCCTTCTTGCTTTACACGGAGAGTGAGCCTGTGCTATCCATGTGCGGGAATGAAATTTCATCTTTACCTTTCAAAAAAAGTACTCCACTGACAAAAGCTGCTTCCACTCATTGTGTTAATCACACATGATACAGTATTTGGAAAGTCGGGATTTTGATGACTCTGCTTTACCCAAATTGATGATGATTTATGATGTTTTCCAACAGAGAACAGATAAATGCATCATTGCATTGGCCAGCAAACATATTGCCAGCAATAAAACCTTAGTCATTGTAAATCCAGCAATAGTATTTTAAAGGTTCTTTTAATTTGAGCAGGTCAGCTGAACATTGCTGTGCATGGATCTTATGGATATAACTGTCATTACCTTGCCATAGATCCCACTGCCTCATAGTCATGAGATTCTGATGGTATAGATTGGTAAGCTTCAAATTTTAGAAGCTTTGCTTACGTTTTCTCAAAATTCCTGATTGATGTTAACTAAGTTAACTAACTTAACTAAGTTTCCCCACACTTGGAGCTCCTGTTATTATAATGAAGGATAGAAAACCTTTCTTTCTCACAAAGCTTCATCTGAAAGCACCTAATAATGCAAAGCCTGTCCTACCATATCAATTATCTTATAAACACCTACATAGATAAGTGAGTGTCTTCACTTTGAGTCCATACCCTGACCACAGTGTTAACTGATTATGCAGAGTTCCATGCTTATTTTCCCGTAACTACAAAAGTGAAATGAAATTCTAGAACTTCTACCTCAGAGATGATTTCAAGCCAATGTACACCCAATAATCTGCTGTGAGGACTCTGCTCATGTTAAGGAATCTACGACAAATTTTATTACAGCATTTAACATGATTGTTTGTTTGTGTTTTAGAATGATGTCATTCTGAAATTAAGCCCCAGCAACACTCTTAAAAAGACAATTCACCCTCTCTCACAATGTTAGCAGATCTTTTAAAAACATTGCAAGCTCAGATTGGCATCTTTTCCAAAAATTAGTGAGTTCTTCATTGGACCATACCCGTTTTGGGTACCACATTTTGTTGAATCTATTCATCAGTTTAAGACATATGACTACATATGCTAAATGGCATTCTTGTGTAATATTGAGACAGTGCAGACTTTCATTTGATATATTAAAACTAAATCATGATTCTACATACTTTCTCTAGCTGCAAACACCACAATTTTTTTTATATATAAAAGAGCAGTGTATTTCTTCTTGGGAACTACCCAAAAGTTCCCCTTAAGTTACACCACGGTGTCTGTTTAATCAGTCATTAACCTCATTGAAAGGACTGTGTGTGCAAATTGTTTCCATAAGTTACTACATCAATTTCATTTCAAGGAGAATCATTTCATTGTGAAGTGATTTGGACAACACAGGGTCAAGAAGGACACTGCATAAATGCGAGTTCATTATGTCTACAGCATCTTTCAAAGCACTTCAATTCATAGCCACTTACCAGAGAACAAGATCATAAAAGCTGAAATTCGCAAATGATCTAGTTTGAGGGGGATTGGTTGAGAGGTCAACAATAACTAGAACAACTTTTCTGCTCTGTCAAGGGGACAATTTCAAAGTTATTGAACGATAGAAAACTTTGAAGAACTGTAAACTGTGAGGATGACAGTGCAGAACTTCAAAGGTGACATTGGCAAGTTGACAGAGTGGGCACACAGGTGGGGAGAAATGCTGCTAACTCAAAAGAATTGGAGAACAAAAGGGCATGGATTCAAAGTAATTTGCAAACTAAGCAAATGCAAGCTGAGAAAAATCTTTTTCTTCAAACAGCAAGCAGTTAGGATCTGCAATGTAATGTATTGCTGGAAGTTTGTTGGAGGCAGGTTGAGTTGAAATATTTAAGTTTAATGTGGATAAGGTGATACAATTGGTATAAAGAACATGAAGAGTTGGTTTGAATAAAAATTACTAGTCTAAAGGATGTGCAGAGACAGAGACCTGGGTGCATCAATATGTAAGTTAATAAACGTGGCAGGACTGTAGAAAAAGCAGTTCCTAAAACATGCTATTCTAGGCTCATTAATAGAGGCATGGAGTTCAACAGCATGAAGCAAGAAGCATATACCAAACATATAAAAGACACTTGAACCTCAGCTGGAGTATTGTGTACATTACTGGACACCACATTTTCAAATATTCTGAATTCATTCAAGAGTGGGTAAGAAGTTTACAAGAATGAGAATGTTTGGTTATGAAGATATATTGGAGAAGTTGGAATTATTTTCCTTGGACATAAGAAGGCAAAGTGGAAATTTGACAGAAGTTTTCAAAATCACAAGGGCCCTGGACAGAGTAGGTGGGGAGAAATGTTTCCAACTGAAAAGGATCAGAGAACAAAAGGGCATGGATTCAAAGTAATTTGCAAACAAAGCAAATGCCAGTTTAGAAATTTGTTTTTCAATGAGTCGTTAGGATCTGCCTGGTAGCGTGTTGGAAGCAGTTCAATTGCAATATTTGACAGCATTGTTTCTATTCAAATAATCATTCAATCTGCAAAGGTTACAGGTAAAAGACAGGAGAATTACACTTAACTAACTTGCCCAGAGAAGCAGTACAGACACAATGTGCTAAATGGCTTTCTTCTGGATCATCTTCTGAAGATTCATTTGAAAAATATAACAGCATTATCCCAATGTTTTACTGAAGCGCCAGCTGAGATTATGTGCTCAAACCTTTGAAGTGAAGCTTGAACCTGCGACACTGCGATTCAGAGTTAAGCATGTGACAGAGTTGAGAAAATCAGAATTTAAATGTCAGTGCCATATCAAGAAAGGGATTTTGCTTTTAGACATTGACTTTATTTACTTTGTTGCCATTAATTGTACTCCTCCAAGTTTAATTTACTCTGAATCATATTTCAGATAGATTATTTAGCAGGATCTACCTGGAAAGTACATCAGCATACTTGTCAGTTATTTGACATACTTAAACCAATCTTATGCATTTTTTTCAGTCAGATCCATAAGGAATGATGCATGTATGCAGAACACATCTGTCATGTTACTGTGCACGGTTGAACATTAAATCTTATAATTGGCATCAACTGTTTAATATTTCCATATGTCATTCCGAGATTGATGGTTGAACGCAACATTGGTGCTAATTAAAGGGCTGTGGCTACAGAATGTGGCAAACACCAGCCAGTTATTCCTGTCTGCCAGTAACCTTCAAATACACAATCACTTGCTTTCCAAATTATATTTTAGGTTACAATATATTTGTAATTTCTAAATGCCATATTCCTGTATAGTCTATTTTAAAAATTTCTTGAAACATTTCTCTTCAGAAAAAGATGGATATCTTCAACTCAAAATGTTTGCTAACAGGGAAAATAATAATCTTGAAACTGAAGTGGTGAAAGTTCAATGACCAGTAAAGCAGTGCATGGCCCAACAAAAATATGTCACTTCTTTACTTCCAACAAACCAAATAGTATTGGAGCAGAATGAACTGCCTTCATTTCATCCATGGACATCAGTAAATGATAATTTACTCAATTAACAATTTAATGAATACAGAGAATTAACTTGATTAAATAAGGGGAATCAATGGGACAAGATAAATGATATTGGAACACATATTAAATAATATTTGAGCATTGGAAATAATTAGAAGCATTGAATTAAATAAACAATATTAGGACTAGGGATTAAATAATTAGTATTGGTATTGGGGTTAAACAAATAGCATTCTGTCTTTGAAACAAATTAATAATTACAGAGCTGGCCCAGACAGCTGTCAGAAACAGACTTACAGAATAAAGTAAATACCACTGTGGCTTTGATTGAAATAAATGATATTACACTATTAACGTTAATTAAATAATTGCAGCCCAAGAACCAATGAATAATTATGAACTTCACTGAGCCTACCAACAGCCAACAAATATGTGGAAAGAACTAAGTTGTACATTAACAGTGGAGGAATTGATTAATTAAAACTGGTGGTAATGACGTAATTACACAAAAAAAAACTTAATTGATATAGTCTGCAGAACAAAAACAGGTTAAAGAAACAGGAATAGTTCTTAGCAAGGGAGCACTTTTATCCAAAGTGATAGCTGTCTCCTGCAGTGCATTACATCACTAATTGAAGAAGGCCTGCTGATGGCAAATTAGGCTGGGGTGGGGTAAAGATCTTGCACTCCCCTTCCCTGGGAGTTGCCTGCAAAGCAGAGGCCAATGAAGTAAAATCTGATCTGTATTCAGATTAGTGAATATTATCAAGCTTTTTTTTTGAACGTGACTATGTACAAGGAATGGTAAGAAATGGTAAGCAAGTGAATATCTCTTTCTCTCCCACAGATGCATCGGATCTGATGTCACTATGTCATAAGCCCTTACTTACATGCTCAGGTAGCTATACTTGGAGCAAATATGTAGTTAACCCTTTACTCCAAATCCAGCAGCTCTCCATTACACTGCTGGTAATGCCACCACCAAATACATTGGCTCACTCATTGGGGAGGTGGGGGGTTAATGACAACAGAGGTGAAGGAGAGTGATTCAGAGGAAAGTGCGAGGGATGTGACTCTCTATGCGCATATCTTTCCTTCTGCCAAGTTCCTTGACCAGGCGCCATGTGCCTTTGAATGAAACAGTTTTGCTTCTTGTGCTTTGCCTGCAATAACATTCTTGTCTGCCACAGATTGAATACCAGCAGTGCAGACTGAAGCCCTTCAGTAGTCATTAATTGCCCATTTAAAGACCTCAATTAGCACTTGTATGGGAAAGCTGCCCTCTATTTAATTCGTCAGAAAATGAAAGGTGGCAGAGTCCTTCCTCTGCCTGATCCCAGATCCAACCCTCCAAATCTGCACCGCCCTCTTGAATTGACCTACCTGTCCACCTTCCTTCCCACCTATCTGTTCGACACTGCCCTCCGACCTTTCACCATCACCACCTACTTGCATCTACCTAATGCTTTCCAGCTACCTCACCCCCATCCTCCTATTTATCTCGCAGCCCCCTTGCCCCCACATTCCTGATGAAGGGCTTAAAGATAAACAGAAGATATAGAATCTCTAGATATATAGAAGATATAGAATCGCTACGGTGTGGAAACAGGCCCTTCGGCCCAAAACGTCCACAGCAACCCTCCGAAGAGTAACCCACCCAGACCCATTCCCCTACATAAACCCCAGACTAATGTACCTAGCCTACACATCCCTGAACACTATGGGCAATTTTAGCATGATCAATTCACCTAACCTGCACATCTTTGGATTGTGGGAGGAAACTGGAGCACCGGAGGAAACCCATGCAGGTAAGGGGAGAATGTGCAAACCCCTGCTCCTTTCTTTCAAAGGTGATCTCCAAAATGTTGTCTCCTTAGGGACTCAGATATTGAAACCACTTTAATAAGTGGCTTCTCTTTTCTCAAGGTGGGATGCAACCTCTTTAAATTTTTTGACCCAACAACATAAGCTTTGTCATTTCCTACCTCACTTTATACTATTTAGATGATCAAGTTTAATCATGAAGAAAATAATCTAGTTCCTGGTGAATCATTTTCCTGTAAGTCAGAAATACTTCCACAATAAGTCATTAAGCCCTTTCTAAGTCACCAACATTCAACAGACAGCATTGTGAAGGCAAGGGATGCTCACCTCAGTTTCATTTATTCGGGGACACCACAGTAAATCTTGACAAATTACATTTATATTGCAGGCAAATGGTAGAATTTGAATATTTATGAAGCTCCCACTAATAATTTCCCATTTCATTTTGCTGCTGTTGACATTCAGAAATAGTTTTCCTGCCGCTGGGCTTTTTAAAAAAATAATTCATGAGATGAGTGTCACTGGCCAGATCAGCATTTATTGCCCATTCCTAATTGCCCAGAGGCAGTTAAGAGTCAACCACATTGCTGTGTGTCTGGAATCACATGTCAGCCAGACCAGGTAAGGGTGACAATTTACTTCCCTTAAAAGGACACAAGTGAGCCAGATAGGGTTATCTGACAATTGACAATGGTTTCATGGTCAGCATTAGACTCTTAATTCCAGATTTTAAAAAAATAATTCAAGTTCCACCATCTGCCGTGACAGGATTTGAAACCAGGTCCCCAGAACATTACCTGGGTTTCTGGAGTAACAATCCAGCAGTAAAAACACATGGTATCCTGTAAGGAAGCCACCTCCAACGTAATTCTCTGAACCTGCCTGCTATCTCATACAACTCCACAAATTTAGCCCTGATATATAATGTGTAATTTTGATCTCTGTATGTTTAAAGAAAGGACATACTTTCATCAAAGGCAGCACAACAAAGGTTTCTTAGATTGGTCCCTGGGATAAGAGAGTTTTCCATTGAAGAGAGACTGAGAAAATTGGGTGTGTATATGCTCGAGTTCAGAAGAACAATGGATGATCTCATTAAAATATACAAGATTATATAGAGGCCTGCTGGACAACTGATGGAAATTTTTTTCCTCTGTTGGGGGAATCTCAAACAAAAGGCCATAATTTCAGGATAAGGGGCAGGTCGTTTATGACAGTGGAGGAAAAAATGTCATCTCTAAAACAGTGGGCAGTCTTTAGTATTCTCAACCCCGTGTGGATCTTCCAGCAATGTAGGAATATGGGGAGAAACATTCTCTAAGTTGTGTAGCTGCTCGAAGGGTATGTGCACACTTTAAGCATGCAGACACATTGACTTCTGGTTGCCAAAGAAACTGCAGTAGCAGAAAATATTACAGGGAGAATGGATGATGAGTGGTCAGGAAAATCAAAATTGAATTCCACAACCAGTTGTTATCATATTGAATGGCGGAGCAGGCTTGATGTGTGTATGGTCTTCACTGATTATTATTTTTGATTTCAGAAGGTAAGAACATTCATGGTGGCTCAATGGTTAGCACTGCTGCCTCACAGCACCAGGGACCAGGATTTGAGTCCAGCCTTACATGACTGTGCGGAGTTTGCATATTCTCCCCATGTCTGCGTGGGTTTCCTCTGGGGTGCTCCGGTTTCCTCCCACAGTCCAAGGGTGTGCAGGTTAGGTGAATTGGCCATGCTAAATTGTCCATAGTGTTCAGGGATGTGTAGGTTAGATGCATTAGTCAGGGGTAAATGTAGATGGCGAATGGGCTGAGAAGTGGCAGATGGAGTTTAATTTAGATAAATGTGAGGTGCTGCATTTTGGGGAAGTAATCCTAGCAGGACTTATACACTTAATGGTAAGGTCCTAGGGAGTGTTGCTGAACAAAGAGACCTTGCAGGTTCATAACTCCTAGAAAGTGGAGTCGCAGATAGATAGGATAGTGAAGAAGGCGTTTGGTATGCTTTCCTTTGCTGGTCAGAGCATTGAGTACAGGAGTTGGAAGGTCATGTTGTGTCTGTACAGGACATTGGTTAGTCCACTGTTGGAATATTGCGTGCAATTCTGGTCTCCTTCCTATAGGAAAGATGTTGTGAAATTTGAAAGGCTTCAGAAAGGATTTACAAGGATGATGCCAGGGTCGGAGGATTTGAGTTATAGGGAGTGTTGAATAGGCTAAGGCTGGTTTCCCTAGAGTGTTGGAGACTAAGGGATAACCTTATAAATGTTTGTAAAATAATGTGGGCATGGATAGGATAAATAGACAAAGTCTTTTCCCTGGAGTGGGGGAGTCCAGAACTAGAGGGCATAGTTTAGGGTGAGAGGGGAAAGATATAAAAGAGACCTAAGGGGCAACGTTTTCTCTCAGAGGGTGATATGTGTTTGGAATGAGCTGCCAGAGGAAGTGGTGGAGGCTAGTACAATTTCAATATTTAAAAGGCATCTGGATGGATATATGAATAGAAACGGTTTGGAGGGATATGGGCCAGGTGTTGGCAGGTGGGACTAGATTGGGTTGGGATATCTGGTCAGCATGGACGAGTTGGACCAAAGAGTCTGTTTCTGTGCTGCATATCTCTATGACTCTATGAATCTAATAGGGTAGGGGGGAATGGGTCTGGGTGGGTTACTCTTCAGAGGGTTGCTGTGGATTTGTTGGGCCGAATGGACTGTTTCCACACTGTAGGGATTCAATGATTTCAATAACCTCTGCTTCCACTATCCACAAGTAGTGGGTCTAAGGTTCTTACCTACTTGTGTGTTGAAAAGTTCTTCCTCAAATCAGCATGTACTGCTTGCCCAAAATCATGGATGTGTCCATTAGATCATGGGAACAGCTTTTGTTCACATCATCTAACCTGTCATAATCTTACACACCAAACTCCCTCTCAACTTCCATTGTTCCAAAAATAAAAGGAGAACAGCTCCAAATTTTTTAACCTATCCTTGGAAAGCAAATCAGTCAGCCCAGAATTATTTGGGTAAATCTCCTCTGCACCCTGTCAATAAATCTCACAACCTTCTTCAAATGGGGTAACCAGTGTTAAGTAGACACAATCAAGGCCTAGCCTGACTTTTATTCAGATTCGTCATAGCCTCTCAGTTTTCATACTCAAGTCAAAACCTCTATAGATGAAGCCCACAACCCCATATGCTCTGTTAATTACTCAATAGGTCCTTTCAAATATTTCTACACATGAATGCAGGTCCATCTGAACCTGTGCACCTTTTAGAACTGTCAGTCTACATTATCTCTTGAAATAATGTAGACTGACAGTGCTCTGTGCACACGTACCTCTACCATCTGTTTGTTCACTATGCAAGCTTCACGTCAATTTGACATCATCCTTATGATCTGTCAAACCTTTGGTTTGTATCATCAGAAAATATTGAAACAGCAGTATTTCGGTGTTTATATATCAACAAAGCAAAGGTCCTTGCATTGAATACTGGGAATCATCTTACCATCACCCAGTTTGTAAAATACTAACCATTTACATCATCTAATGTTTCTGTCCTTAAACCAATCTCTCTCATAAAATGCAGGTTTACATGAATCCTCCATTTCAACATGTCTCAATTTTGTTAACCAGCCTTTTCGCAAGTATTTTATCAGATGTTTTACTTCAAGATTCACAAATAATATCCATTGTGTTCTGTTCATTAAATCATTGGTAATAGTTTTTCACCAGACTTGTTCCCTGCAATGGCAAGACTATCCCAAGGAAGATTTGGCAGCTTGGGTGAGTATTGTCTCGAGAATTTAAGAATGAGAGGTGACCTCATACTGTAGGCAAGGGGTTGCTTTTGGTTGTGGAATCTATAATCGGGGTATAAACTTTTTAAAAGTGAACGGATGCCACTTAGGTCTGAGTTGAGGAAAATAATATTTTTTTCCACTCAGAGGCTTGTAAACCTTCAGAATTCTCTCCCATAAAAGAAAGGCTATGGAAGCTCAGTCTGCGTATATGTTTAAAGTAGAGATTAATAGACTTCCAATTACCAATGCAGTACAGTGTTCTGGGGATGGAGTTAATAAAAGGCATTGAAGTGTTTGATCATAATGATTTTATTGAACAGTGGGCAGACTCAATGGACTGAATCCTGTCCAGAAAATGATCTTCCATATTTCATCAATTATTCAATTGAATTGGTGAAGCATAATTAGCATTTTAGCAATCTGTGTTGTGTTTCCTTAATTAACACAAACATCTGAGTGCCTTGTGATTTATTTTTCCCTAATGATAATTCCTAAAACTTAACCCATCATTGATATTAAACTGACTTGTTTATATTGCTGGAATGTCCTCACATTCTTTTCTATTATAGTTTCATAGTGAATTCTGACAATATGTAAGCCAGACGGGCAAATATATATATATATCCGGGGAAAGGCAACAATGAACCACAAGAGTAGTTAGAGCTGGTTTTAAGGAAAAGGCTGAAAAGGGTCAATGATAGTGGCAAAAACGAGAATGAGGATTATTGATTAACAAAACTGGAAAGCAAAGAAGAGAATAGGAGAAGAAAGACAAGAGATCAAAAATTGCTAAGTTGTTTTGATTATCACAGTGAAGGAGGAGGACACAATGTCTGGCAGAGACAATTATAGATCAGTGAAGCGAAGAACGGTATTAAAGTAGATGAGGTGGTTTCATTATAAGAGCTGTAATCTTCCAAATGCAACAGATGAATGGATAGCAGTCAGGGAATGGAAGGAGGCAAACAGTACATTTTTGTTAGGAAAAATAATTGTGAAAATCAAGGCAATTAACAGTGAGCTGCGTGTTAGGAGCAAAATTGCTGAATCCATCATCAGTTGCTAAGTAAGTGAGCATTTGGAAGCTAATTAGAGAGAGCACGCAGAGATATACGAAAGGTAAGTCAAGTCTAACTAACGTAATAGAGTTCTTTGACAGACTCGCTGAGGTGTTATGTGGAGGATTAATGGATCTTGTATACATAGATTTTTGTGAGACATTTGATCTAAGTCAGTGAATAAAGCTGATGTGCATTGCAATTGAAGGTAATCTGATATAATGGATAAAGTATTTGCAGGTGGAAGACAGAAGTGGAAGAAACAAATCATAGGTAGGCAGTGGTTGACATCTCCCTGAGATCAGCCATTGGGATCCTAGTACAAAGCATTGGACTTAGGAACAGAGAGAAAACACTGAAGTTTACAAGTGCCATCGGTAATATAATTTAGCAGTGTTTCCACAGACAGTATTACTGTTTTTTGTTGATATTGTTGACAACAAATTTCCCTACACTGAGCAGTAAAACTCATTAGCAGCTTGTAGCTTAGCAAAAGCATTAACAGTCAAACCGAGCTCTGGGTAGCTTTTCCTTGCAGAGTAGCACATTAGCCTAGGGCTGCACATAGGCGCTCTGCTGGGTCTCGATGTCCTCAATACTCCCTTTCTGCTGCTTCTACCATCTGTTATTTTCATTACATGATAGTTTAAAAATGGTCCTGTGGCCATTCTGCTGCTGGAAAGTTTGCATGAAGAACAGTAACACATGATAAACAAATATCTTTGGAATACAGCTGAAATACTCACAATCACAGCAAGTGTCCAAAGCAGCTTTGTTCCAGATATATTCATGCTATTCAAAAGTTGATTATGACTTGTATTATGCTAAATATGAACTTAACCAATTTCAGTGAAGCTTTAGTGTGCATGTACTCGATTCTCAAATGCAGTTGCGTGGCTTAAGTGCCCTTTCCTCTGAAGGCAATGGAACATAATTTCAACAAGCTGCATTCCTTCTTATTGTCAACTTAAAATTTCCAACAAGACATATTTGGGTGGTGAGTACATAGTTGAGGCATTACCCTCAGTAATAGGTTTGTATTACTGCACATCTTTGATCATTAATAAAAATGCTGGACGGCTCTAACAATTCATGTGACCGACAATGATTAAAATTGTGGAGGCATCCAGCACATGCTATTGTTGTGACTAATGTATCACTTGCTGTACTGGGCTTTATGCTGAAATCCTACTTGAGGTAAATGTTGTTGCCAGAGAAGCCTGACGTTCATAAAATGATTTCAGGATCCACCTGAGTTTTTTGTGTTCTGCAATACATTTCAGTGGGGTGATGCTGCTGTGAAAACAAACATTGAAATTCAAGAATGTGGAATCTTGAAGTGTATTGTCCCCAAGTTGTAAAAGAAAAATGGCTTCACTCAACTGCAATTTGTTTTACTGAGACACCATTGAAATAACTGCAAAGAAGCCAATGTCCCATCACCAGCCAGCTCAAAACGAGTACACAGACTGAGGAGACTCTTGGAATCTCCCATATTTTTTATGACACTGATCCCGCTAGCTCAGTACTGGCTCTTAGAGTGAACAGAACCCTTGCCACTTCTGTTTATTTTTTTTTTAAATGGGGTCTCTGACACTCATTTTTTTTTTTGCTTATTTTTTCCCCCAGCACCCATGTTGTGTGTGTGCAGATGTGAGACACAATGTGAGACACAAGGTATCTCCCATTTATTTTTTAAACATTTTTTTTCTCTCTTTACCAGGAAGAAAGAAAACACCCGAGTGGCCAATGACAAGCGAAACATTCATATTTATGTTTATTTTTTTCCCCTTACCCCCACATTACCGCCTAACTGCGATAGTGCTTATTTTTTTCCCCAGCACACATGTTGTGTGCGTGCAGGTGTGAGACACAGTGAGAGACACAAGGTATCTCTCATTTATTTTTTTAATTTTTTTTAGCCAGCTCTCAGAGTGAACAGAACCTCTGATACTCCTGTTTATTTTGTTTTCTTAAACCCCCTCACTACCGCCTAACTGCGATAGTGCCTATTTTTTCCCCAGCACCCATGTTGTGTGTGTGCAGGTGTGAGACACAGTGAGAGACAAAAGATATCTCCCATTTATTTTTTTTCCTGACATTCCTGTTCTTTTTTCTTCTTTTTTACCCCCACACTACCACCTAACTGCGGTTGTATCTCCCATTTATTTATTTTTTAATCTTTTTTCCTTTTTTTCTTTCCCTTTTTAACCCCCCTCACTACCGCCTAACTGCGGTAGTGCTTATTTTTTTTCCCCAGCACCCATGTTGTGTGTGCAGGTGTGAGACACAGTGAGAGATATAAGATATCTCCCATTTATTATTTTTTTCCTGACATTCCTATTCTTTTTTTTATTTTTTATTACCCCCACACTACCACCTAACTAAGATAGTATCTCCCATTTATTTTTTATTTTTTATTTTTTTTTCCAACTCTCGAAAGGAAAACACCCGAGTGGCCAGTAACAAGCAGTGCCCTACACAAAGAGACCCTTGTTTGTTTTTTTTTCTTTCTTTCAAGGGATTAAATCAAACACTACTTTTTTTTCTTTAACCCCTACACTACCACCTAACTGCGGTAGTGCTTATATTTTTCCCCAGCACCCATGTTGTGTGTGTGCAAGTGTGAGACACATTGAGAGATACAAGATATCACCCATTTTTTTTTTCCTGACATTCCTGTTCTTTTTTTTTCTGTTTTCTTTTTTTTTTAACCCCCACACTACCATCTAACTGCGGTAGTATCTCTCATTTATTTATTTATTTATTTTCTTTACAAAAACACCCGAGTGTCCAGTGACAAGCTGTGCCCTTAACACTCCTGTGTTTTTTTTTCCTTCTTTTTTTTGTTTTTTAAAAAAAAACCCACGCTACCATCTAACTGCGGTAGTGCTTATTTTTATCCCCAGCACCCATGTTGTGTGTGTGCAGGTGTGAGACAGTGAGAGATACAAGATATCTCCCATTTATTTTTTTCCTGACATTCCTGTCCTTTTTTTTATTTTTTATTTTTTTTAACCCCCACACTACCATCTAACTGCGGTAGTATCTCTCATTTATTTATTTATTTATTTATTTATTTTCTTTACGAAAACACCCGAGTGGCCAGTGACAAGCTGTGCCCTTAACACTCCTGTGTTTTTTTTTCTTCTTTTTTTTTGTTTTTTTTAATAAAAACCCACACTACCACCTAACTGCGGTAGTGCTTATTTTTTCCCCAGCACCCATGTTGTGTGTGTGCAGGTGTGAGACACAGTGAGAGATACAAGATATCTCCCATTTATTTTTTTCCTGACATTCCTGTCCTTTTTTTTATTTTTTTTTACCCCCACACTACCACCCAACTGCAGTAGTATCTCCCATTATTTTTTTATTTATTTTTACCCAAGTGGCCAGTGACAAGCAGTGACAGTCCTGTTTTTTTTTTGTCTTTTTCTTACAGTGAAACATAAGATGAAGCACATGTTCATTTTTTTTTTCCCCCACACTACTGCCTAACTGCGGTAGTGCTTTTTTTTTCCCCAGCACCCATGGTGTGTGTGTGCAGGTGTGAGACACAGTGAAAGACACAGTGAAAGACACAAAGTGCACGAATCTTTATTCAAATTCCACCACCAGGAAGATAGGAAAATACCCGGGTGGCCAGTGACAAACACTGCCCTTCACATCAAAGGGCAGTGCTGTGTGATCAAAACAGTGAGGGGGAGGGTAGGGACTAAATCAAAATAGAGTTGGAGGGAGAAATAATGCACTCCACTCCCTGCGGAGCCCACCTCTCCCTGAACAACTCCAGGGTGTTGGTCGACACCACGTGCTCCTTCTCCAAGGATACCCGGGCTCTAACGTAATCGCGGAAGAGGGGCAGGCAGTCGGCCTTAACGACTCCCTCCACGGCCCGCTGCCTGGACCTGTTGATGGCCAGTTTGGCCAGTCCCAGGAGCAGACCCACGAGGAGGTCTTCAGACCTGCCCTCCTTCCGCCGTACCGGGTGCCCAAAGATCAGGAGGGTGGGACTGAAGTGCAACCAAAAAACAGAGGAGAAGGTTTTTCAGAAAATCAAAAAGGGAGTGCAAACGCCCACAGACACTCCTGTTTATTTTATTTTATTTTTTCTTTATTTTTTTTAAAATTTAACCCTCACACTACCACCTAACTGCAGTAGTGCTTATTTTTTTCCCCAGCACCCATGTTGTGTGTGTGCAGGTGTGAGACAGTGAGAGATACAAGATATCTCCCATTTATTTTTTTTCCTGACATTCCTGTTCTTTTTTATTCTTTTTTCTTTTTTTTAAACCCCCACACTACCATCTAACTGCGGTAGTATCTCTCATTTATTTATTTATTTATTTACGAAAACACCCGAGTGGCCAATGACAAGCTGTGCCCTTAATACTCCTCTGTTTTTTTTCCTTTTCTTTTTTTTGTTTTTTACCGCAGTTAGACGGTAGTGCTTATTTTTTCCCCAGCACCCATGTTGTGTGTGTGCAGGTGTGAGACACAGTGAGAGATACAAGATATCTCCCATTTTTTTTCCTGACATTCCTGTTCTTTTTTTTATTTTTTTTTACCCCCACACTACCATCCAACTGCTGTAGTATCGCCCATTTATATCTGTCAGCTGGGGCTCCCTGATTGGCCCAGATTAACAGCCCCAATCAAAGATCCCAGTCAATGAGTTCCACCTGGTCCTGGTTTATTATACCATAAACCAATGTTATTATTCGGAGTTTCATTTTGAAAAGATAATATAAATCTAAATAGAACAAGGCTCAATGACAGCTTATCTTTATATAATGGCTTCAACATAAAACCACTAAAAGCAGTACAAATGACACTGAGCTACAGATGGCACAGAACAGTAGCTCACTGGTTAGCACTGCTGCCTCACAGTGCCAGGAATCCAGGTTCAATTCCAGCCTTGGGCGACTGTCTGTGTGGAGTTTGCACATTCTCCCCGTGTCTGCATGGGTTTCCTCCCATAACCCAAAGACGTGCAAGTTAAGCGAATTGGCCATGCTAAATTGTCTATAGTGGTCAGGGATGTGAGGGTTAGGTGTATTAGTCAGGAGTAAATGTGGAGTAGGGTAATTGATATTGGGTGTGTTACTCTTCGAAGGTTCAGTGTGGACTTCTTGGGCTGAAGGGCCTGTTTCCACATTGTAGAGATTCTAAGGTTAGGACAGATGACTAAAAGCTTGGTCAAAGAGTAGATTTTTAAGGAGAATCTCAAAGACTGGTTTCATCTAATTCTACTGCCATGGAGACAGATGGAATCTGTAGCGAGGGAGAAGAGTTTGGAGGAAGGACTGAAATAATGGATTCAGTGCTTTCATTATGTATTTGGAAGAAATCTCAGCTCACCCTAAATGAGATATATAAATTACCAAGCTCTTGAGGAACTGATCAATATTCCATCCTTGATCAACATCATCCAATTACAATAATTTGCAGCTTTTTCTGGGATTAAGTTCTATCCCATAAGTACCTTTTTTTTGTTTATTCATCCATAGGATGTGTACATCACTGACAAGAGCAGTATTTATTGCCAATCCCTACTAATCTAATCTATTCCGGGAGAATTTAGTGACAAAGCTGCCTTCTTGAACCATTGTAGCCCTTAGAGTAAGGGTCAACCACAAGATAAAGTAGAGTGATTTTGGATTTTGACAAAGCAGCAAAAGGAGGTTTGGAGACATAGTTCCAAATCAGGATGGTAGTGACTTGGAAGGGAGCCCCATCCATCTCCAACACTTATCCTTCTAGGTTTGTGTTAAGATTTGTAGCTCGGGTGCCAGTTGCTATGGTTGTGGGTATGTTCACTGAGGTGGGAAGTTGATTTGCAGATGTTTCATCCCCTATCTCGGTGACATCCTCAGTGCTTTGGAGCCTACTGTGAAACGCTGCTGTACTGTGTCATTTGGAATTTATGTGCTTTCGTTCCTGCTGCTTCTGGTTGCCTGTTCCGGTTGTTCATTGTGGTCACCGGTATATTGGGTCTAGGCCAGTGTACTTGTTCATGGAGTCCATGGATGAGTGCCATGCTTCTAGAAATTCATTGCCTGCCCTCTGTTTAGCTTGTTCTATTATCGTTGCTTTGTCCCCGTCGAATTTGTGGTCTTGTTGTCTTTGTGTATGGCTACTGGAGCATGGCGTTTAGTGGCTAGTTGGTACTTTTTGGATGCAGATTGCAAGTTGTCTGCCTGTTTGTCCTATATAGTGTTTCATGCATTCTTTGCATGGAATCTCACCCACCACATTTGTCCTGCACATGGTGAGTATAGGGTCTTTTGTTTTGGTGAGTTATTGTCTGAGTGTGGCTGTTGGTTAATGGGCTGTCATGAATCAGAGTGGTTGGAAACGTCTGGCTATTCGTTCAGAGATTTTTTTAATGCAAGGTAGCGTAGCTAGAGAGTTGGTCGTGGCATGCCCATGTCACATTGTCTGTCTGCTCGGCATCTGTGGATGAAATTGCGGGGATATCCATTCCTGGTGAAGACTCTATACAGGTCTTCTTCCTCTTCTCTTCGCAGGTTGGGAGTGCTGCAGTGTGTTGTAACCCTTTTAAACAGGGTCCTTATGCAGCTTCTCTTGTGTTTGTTTGGTTGGTTGCTGAAGTAGTTCAAGTTCTGGTCTGTGTGTGGCATTTCTGTACACTCTTGTAGTACATTCACCACTGTGTTCATTCTACCATCACATCCAGGAATGGGAGTTGGTTGTTAGTTTCCTCCTCTCTCATAAATTTGATCCCTGTGAGCATGATGTTGATCATCCAGCTTGTGTTCTTTTAATTATTACAGAAGTGTTGTCCACGTATCTCATTGAGAGTTTGTGGGTGGGCTGTCTTTGCATCACTGCTTCTGCTATGAGTCTGGAGATGGGTGTTCTGTTTGCCCACGAAGTTGGCTATTGTCCCATTCGCGAAGGTTTTGTCAACTGAGGTAAACAGCACCGTTACATTGAAATGAGACCATTGCTTTATCCTTATCTATGTTTATGTTCCAGATGTTGTCTAGGAATTCCTGTGATGATTGAATGGAGCATTTGGATTCACTTATCCTTCTAGATTGTAGAGATGGCAGGCTTGGAAGATGCTGTCTGATGAGCATTGATGAGTTACTGCAATGACCTTATATATCTGACACTGTACATCTGTGGTGAAAGGAGTTAGTGTTGAAGGTGCTGGTTGGGGGTCCCAATCAAGCAGGCTCTTCATCTTGGATCATGTTAAGTTTCTTTTGAGTGTTGCTAGAGCTACACTCATCCAGGTGAGTGGAGAATACTTAATCATATTTCTGACGTGTACCTTGTAGACAGAGTTAGGGTTTGGGAAGATGGATGATGAGATACTCGCTGCAGGAAGTTTACAGCTCACTAAGAGATCACTTGGCCCAACTTGTCTGAACTGAACAAAAGAAAAAACCAGCCACCTCATTCCTCTTTCTAGCATTTGGACTGTAGTCCAAGGTTACAGTATTTAAGATACATGCCTGTTCCCTTTAACATTTTTGAATTCCAGACAATACAACCAAATCTCTCTTACTCAGCTCTTGTAATGTAACTTTTGGATTTCAGGTGAATCTCTTTACAAAACCAATGTATATCATCTAGAAATAAACATAGCTGTTAGCTAACTAATGGGTGATACAGCTGTAGCATTATTTCTACAGATTTGTATTTTAGTCCTCGAGAGATAATGGCCTGAAGCCCATTGTATCTTTTAGATTATTTACTGTGCCTATCCACATTTTAATCATTTAGGTACATGAATCTCTAAGTTTATTTGAACCTTTGGTGATTCTAGATTTTCGTTTGAAAATATGATAGATTGTAGGAATCCCCATGTCTACATTTCATGCACTAACCATTTAGCATGCACTAACTATTTAGCATGCACTAAATGGTTGCCTGCACTAACCATTTAGCACACCTTTTTCCAATTCACATTATTGATTAATGTATTAACTTGATTTTATGTATCACCTCCATCTGATTGGCAAGCTTGGAAATTTGGCTTTTTATCCCATATCCAACTCATTAGTAAATTCAATGAATAGTTTAGATCCTTGAGGCTCACATCTTACCAATTAGAGCACTTGCTTATTCTATCTCTATACTACTGCTTGTTCTTCAGCTAATTTACTAAGCAAGTCAATACTTTGCCTTCAAATCCAAGGGCTTCAACTTTAGCTGGTGTATAAAGGCAATTGTCCTCTGCCATGATTTGAAGAGGAATAGGGAATGGTATTTCTGTATCAGCCAATACTACCAAAATCAGCATAACTGGTCACACATTTTTATAAACCTAGCTAATGCTAATTGGTTGACATTGTGTTTTTCTCTGAACATAGGATGTGGTACACTTTGGGACGCTCAGAAAATGTGATTACAGAGTATAATAAATTAAGCGTCTCTATTTCATGATGACTTATGGGAAAGCCATTCAGAATACACTTTGCTTAGATGAAAATCTGCCAGTTGCAACTTACACAAGGAATCTGAAGTTAAACTCAGAAGAATAGTCAATTTTTAATTAAATGATGTGAGGAACAAGTGTAATAAAACTTGCGGTCAACAGTAAAAGAAACTTCATGATTTTAAATTAACCAGATGTGCCAGGCAATGCAATGCTGGACACAATTAAATATGCATCAAATGATAACTGGTTCCTTACTGTTCTTCATGCCGTTATATAAATACATTATATTCTGGGTATAAAACACATTCAACAGCAATTTTGATAAATTTTGATAAAAGAGATGGATCATAAATCCCATTCTTAATCAACTCCTTGATTTGGGCTGTCACTACTCAAATGGAGCAGAGAATATTAAACAGAATATTAACATTCAGTTGTGTTTGTCATATTGTACAAGAGGTAAAATTTTATTACCATTGTAATTTCTTCGAATATTATTTCAAGAGGATTATTCATGGCTTATTGTTGCTCACTGAAAATTTGAGCTCAGAATTTCTGCATCCCCGACTGCTCCATTTTTGCATTGACGCTGATTGCTTTAGCAACCTCTACAAAGAAAAAAAAAAGATGAAATAGCATTTAAATGTGCACCAAATTAGATTTTAATTCTTTCATTGCCATTGACATCATTGGGAATATTTCTGCTAACTCTGTAATGAATTAATAAAATTACAAAGGGAACATGGAATACTCAGATAGCTCAGTGAGCAACATGAGCGAGATTGTACTGTTTTGTGGTGTACAAGCTGCAGCTGCAATCACCAGAAATAAAACTATTTGCGGCTCTTAGCACATATTTCAACTTAATGTATCAAGGACTTTCCAAGCTGCAACAGGGGATTTAGCCAAACATGTTTTGCTCAGCTCAGGAATACATCCACAATGTCAGAGGGCTTGCTAAAACCGACAACTGATTCCGTGTATTTCTGCATTAAGTTCTAGAAGCCTGCATCCAGCCAATGCACTGCTTCCCAAGTGAACACGCTACCATTGATTGTACATATGGATCCACTCAAGCAGACTCTTACTTCCTGCAAGATACTAGCAAACAGAATGTTTCTTGTTGTAAGAATGTTAAATTCCAACTTTATTCGTTAATGTTGGCTTATGCCAATTTGAAACAAATCAAACAAGCCATGATCACATTGGATGACAGAGCAGGCTAGAGAGACCAAATTACCTACTTCATCTCTTATTTCTCAAATTAATACAATACATTGCTTACTACTGTTTCTTTTAATGCCACAACACATACCAACTTAAAATTACTCTCTCCTATTAAATGCTCCAGTTCATTCTATTTAAATTGTGGGGTTTAACCCCAGCCGAGACTGTTGCTTCTCAGGCAAATTTACAGGAATGGTCAAGACTTTCAATTAAAACAATCAATCATTCCGTATGAACAGTTTGTTCTTGTTGATTGGAACCCACAGATTATTTCAGCAGAGTGCTAATTAAATCTCTGGAAATTGTTTCTAAGGCATCAACTGTGTTATCTTTTCTAAACATTGAAATTATCTGGAATGTCCTAATAGATCAATGATTTACTGATTGTCTTGAAAAGAAAACTAAACTGTCCCTCTGTAAAAAAGAAGCTGTGCTATCATTTCCATCAATGTGGCAAACATTCAAGAAAATTAATTTTTAGCATTGTATAATCCAAATGTTGCAAACCATTTTCTATGATGTGATGAGTGAACCTGAACAACTGTAAAGATATATTTTCTTATTGTTACTATTCATTTAGTTATTTAATAAATCTGCTTCACAATTAGAACTTTTATTCTGCTCTTTTTGAATTAAAAGGTGGTCCTAAGGGGGTATGGAACAGAAATGATAACTGAAGTAATCTTAAGTAGAGCTCACTGTTATCCATGGTATATTAATCTTTCATTCAGATATCAGATCAACTAGATCATTCTTCAGGGTATCGGAAGATAAGGTACAGCAGTAGTTTGCAAATTGAAAGCTAAAAACATATCTAGAGAAAGAAAAAGGATAAAAGCAAGAAACATATATGTATTATGCAAAACCAAGTTATTTAGTAAGCAGTGTTTGAATTCTTGAAGCACCAAGTATTTAGTAAGTAAGTGTATGATGGTATAAATCTAATAATATGCACAAAGTAAAGACTGTGTACTGCAAGCTCAGTAATACCTTGATAGAGACAAGCATCAATATGCAGGATAATAATGAACTGCAGCTTCATGAGCTGCACCAGGACAGACAAAGGGGAAAATAGCCCAAAGAAGTAGCTGCTGTGAATCAACTTTCACCAATGGGCAGCCACATTCTTCAGGCAAGCTTCGATGTGGTCACAGCTCAACAGCACAATGACGATTTGACCTTTGCTGTTTAGTTGCTGCCCTGCAACTTCAGGAAAAGAGCAGTCCCTTGTTGATAGCTGCCAGATTTGTTCCAGCAATTAAAACAAAAATTCCTGTGTGCAGCATGAAGTGGCTAATAGCTGTTATGCTAACAGCTGGAGGTATGTCAGATCAGACAGAATTGGGACCCGAGGGAAGGTTCTATTGAAGCCCTGCTGAACCATATCTCTGTAAATAGCTAAAAAGAAAGTTTAATTTGTATGAATATAGTTTCCAGTTTTCATCTATCAACAGCACCCAGAACCCAGTCATGATATCTATACATTGTGGTGAAGCAGGTTTTGGTTGCCTTTAAGCTGCTGCCAATCCTGATGTTTATATATGTAGGGCTTTGGGTAGTGTTGAGAGTGCGGTACTGGAAAAGCACAGCAGGTCAGGCAGCATCCGGAGAGCTGGAGAATTGATGTTTTGGGCAAAACCCTACATCAGGAGGGGCATTCTGATGAAGGGCTTTTGCCCAAAACATTAATTCTCCTGCTCCTCAGATGCTGTCTGACCTGCTATGGCTTTCCAACACCACACCCTTGACTCTGATCTCCGGCATCTGCCATCCTCAATTTCTCCTTTGGGTAGTGTTGTAGAACAGAGATCCCTAGGGATTCAAGTACATAAGTCTTTAACTTTGCTTCACATATAGACAGGCTAGTTAAGGCAGCATTTAGCACACTTGCTTTCACTGCTCAGACCTTTGAGTACAGGAATTCAGATATCATGTTGACATTATACAGGACATTGGTAAGGCCTCTTACAGTCATAGAATCCTACAGCATGGAGACAGGCCCTTGGCCCAAACTGGTCCATGCCGACCAAATGTCCATCCACGCTAACCTAATTTCCCTGCATTTGGCCCATATCCTTCTAAACCATTCCTATCATTATATTTGTCCAAATGCCTTTTTAATGTTGTTAAAATACCTACCTCAAACACTTCCGCTGGCACCTCATTCCATATGAGTGCCACCCGTGTAAAAATGTTGTCCCTCAGGTTTCCATTTATTCTTTTCCCTCTAATCTTAAACTGATACCCTCTAGTCCTCAATTCTCCAACCCTGGGGGAAAAAAAACTGAGTGCATTCACCCTATCCATACCTCTCATGACCTTATACACTTCTATAAGATCCATCCTCAGCATCCTAGGGTCAAAAGGAAAATGTCCGAGCTTGTCCAACGTCTCCCTATAGCTCAGACCCTTGAGTCCTGGCAACATCCTTGAAAATTTCTTCTGCACTCTTTCCAGTTGAATAACATTCTTCCTATAGCAAGATGACCAAAACTGAACATAATACTCCTAGTGTGGCCTCACCAAAGTCCTGTACAACTGCAACATAACTTCCCAACTTCTATACTCAATGCCTGACTGATAAAGGCCAGTGTGCCAAAAACCTTCTCCACTGCCCGTCTACCTGTGACTTCACTTTCACAGAACCGTGCACCTGAACTCCAAGGTCCCTTTGTTCTTTAAGGCTGTACCATTCACCATGAAACTCCTACCTTGATTTGACTTTCCAAAATGCAAGACCTCACACTTATCTATATTAAACTCCATTTGTCATTTCTCAGCCCACTTCCCCAGATGATCAAGGTCCTGCTGCAATTTCTGATTACCTTCCTCACTGTCCACAATACCACCTATTTTAGTGTCATCTGCAAACTTATCAATCATGACTTGTACATTCTCATCCAAATCATTGATATAGATAACAAACAGTAATGGACCAAGCACCGACCTGAGACACTCCAATAATTAAAGGCCTCCAGTCCGACAAGCATCATTCCAGTATTACCCTCTGCTTCCTACCATTAAATGGAGGTGCCGGTGTTGGACTGGGGTGGACAAAGTTAAAAATCATACAACAACAGGTTATAGTCCAACAGGTTTATTTCGAAGTACACTCGCACATGCACATACTCACACTCTCTCCTACACGTAAACACACACATACTCTCTCACTCCTTCACATACGCGCGCACATTCATGGAACAAATTTGCATTTGGAGTATTGTATTTGCGGATACATTCTATTTTGTTCAAAAAGCAAACAATCTGTAGGCAGTCAATATTTTCTATAATCCATGTGACTGACAGCCAAGTTTGGTACCCATGGGGATGGCCTCAACACGGATCTTGAGTTCATGCTCACTGCACTCACTAATACGCACTCACTAATACACACACACACACACACACACACACACACACACACACACACACACACACACACACACACACACACACACACACACACACACACACACACACACACACACACACACACACACACACACCCTCTCTCGTGCATACGCTCTCTCTCAAGCACACAAACAAAAACTGTCCACACACTCACCCTCTCACAGGCAGATACTCCATCACACTCACGCACACACTATCAAGCGCACACACTCTCTTACTCCGTCACATGCACACACACATTCATGGGGTGAATTTCCATTTGGAGAACTGTATTTACAGATACATCCGACTTTGTTTAAAAGGCACAATCTGTAGGCAGTCAATATTTTCTATTATCCATGTGACATTTTATAAATTCCTATTTTGGAAATAGAACTAGTCTGGCTCAAGATTGGAATACAGACTTTAACCTCATACTTTTAACGCATTGCCTGAGCTGAGATGTCACTTTTTTTATATATAAAATCTTAAGTTATCTCAGGAATGTGACTTGAAAGTAGTTCTGGGATTTATATAGTAATGAATCGAAACCTGCAACCCAATATAAAAGATGAAAGACTGAACAGCAATCTAGGTTTGTTCAATATATCACATCAGCGTATGACACTATGATCTTTTACTATAAATTCTGTGTCCAATGGTTCTACTCCACGAGCTACCTAACAAAGGAGCAGCGCTCCGAAAGCTTGTACTTCCAAATAAACATATCAGACTATAACCTGGTGTCGTGTGACTTTTAACATTTCCCTACCATCAAGCCTATTGTGTATCCAATTGGGCAGTTCTCCCTGGATTCCATGTGATCTAACCTTCCAGAGCAGCCAACCATGTAGAACCTTATCAAAGACCTTACTGAAATTCATATAGACTATGTCTACCACCCTGCCCTCATCAAACTTCCTGGTCACTTCACCAAAGAACTCTAACAAATTTGTGAGGCATGCTCTCCCATGTACAAAGCCATGCTGACTACACCTAATCAAACCCTGTCTTTCAAAATGCATGTGCATCTTATCCCTCAATCTTCTCTGCCACAGATGTTAGGCTTACTGGTGGTCTTTGGTTCCCAGGTTTTTCTTTGGAGCTCTTCTTCTGGAACACCCTGTCCAGTTCTAGGTATAGGAAGGATATTATCAAGTTGGAGAAGGTTCAGAAGAGATTTACCGAGACATTGCCAGGAATGAAAGGTTTGAGTTACAGGGAGAGGTTGGAATTCTTTTCATTAGGGCATAAGAGGTTGATGGGTGATCTTAGTGAGGGTTTTGAAATCATGAGGAGTGTGGATAAGGTGTTTGGTAGGTGTCTTTACCCTATGGTGGCAGATTTCAAGATTAGGGGGCATACTTTTAAGGGGAGAGGAGAAAGATTTGAAAAGATCTAGAGAGGCAAACATTTTTACACAGACAAAGTGGTTAGTGTGTGGAATGAATGTGGGTACAGCACAACATTTAGAAGACATTTGGATTAGTTCATGAATAGGAAAGGTTTGGACGATATGGGCCGGAAGCAGGCAGTTAGGACTAGTTTATTTTGGGGTTATTGTCAGCATGGACTGGTTGGACCGAAGGGTCTGTTTCCAAGCTGTATGACTCTATATCATTTTATTACAACCAGAAAGCTATAACAGGAGATTGAATTCATGCATTTAACATGTTGAGAGTTTTGAAATAGTGATAGGGAATAATAACGATGGTTTTCAGTTGACGATCATCTATCATTGAGAGGCTGAGGGAACATACTGCCCGGAAGGTAGGTTCATTTGAGGCATTCAGGAGGACATTGCTTCTATTTAAATAATGATTCAATGTTCAAGGTTATGGGGAAAGGTCAGAAAAAGAATGAATTGAAGTCAGGATTCTCACTCAGACAACTGGTAAAAATATAAATGATGGTCTCCATCTGCACCATAACAATTGAGAAATTCTGACTGTGGGAAATGTTAGAAGAGATTTACACAGTTATTACAACGAATTGTTTTGCTAAAGGGAATGGCTGAGCCATATACTCTATGTTCATAAAGGATACAGCCACTATTTTTTAAAAAAGCAGACAGTCCTCAAGTTTCATAGCTAATCTTTAATCTTACCTGAGTATGCTACCTGACCCCATTCTTGCAAATCTGTCTCTCAGTCTTTAGTACAAGACCATAAGACATAGGAGCGGAAGTAAGGCCATTCGGCCCATCGGATCCACTCCGCCATTCAATCATGGCTGATGGGCATTTCAACTCCACTTAACCGCATTCTCCCTGTAGCCCTTAATTCCTTGTGACATCAAGAATTTATCAATTTCTGCCTTGAAGACATTTAGCGTCGCAGCCTCCACTGCACTCTGTGGCAATGAATTCCACAGGCCCACCACTCTCTGGCTGAAGAAATGTCTCCGCATTTCTGTTCTGAATTTACCCCCTCTAATTCTAAGGCTGTGTCCACGAATCCTAGTCTCCTCGTCTAACGGAAACAATTTCCTAGCGTCCACCCTTTCCAAGCCATGTATTATCTTGTAAGTTTCTGTTAGATCTCCCCTTAATCTTCTAAACTCCAATGAATATGATCCCAGGATCCTCAGCCGTTCCTCATATGTTAGACCAACCATTCCAGGGATCATCCGTGTGAATCTCCGCTGGACACGCTCCAGTGCCAGTATGTCCTTCCTGAGGTGTGGGGACCAAAACTGGACACAGTACTCCAAATGGGGCCTAACCAGAGCTTTATAAAGTCTCAGTAGCACATTAGTGCTTTTATATTCCAACCCTCTTGAGATAATTGACAACATTGCATTCGCTTTCTTAATCACGGACTCAACCTGCATGTTTATCTTTAGAGAATCCTCAACTAGCACTCCCAGATCCCTCTGTACTTTGGCTTTACGAATTTTCTCACCGTTTAGAAAGTAATCCATGCTTCTATTCTTTTTTCCAAAGTGCAAGACCTCGCATTTGCTCACACTGAATTCCATCAGCCATTTCCTGGACCACTCCTCCAAACTGTCTAGATCCTTCTGCAGCCTCCCCACTTCCTCAGGACTACCTGTCTGTCCACCTAACTTTGTATCATCGGCAAACTTCGTATACGCACTGCCCTTTTTAAAAAGGCTCCACTGCAATAGTTGTGAATTTTGGAAGGAATTTATCTTCATCTTAATCCCAAATTGTCTCTGACTTATCCTAATACGAACCCTAGTGGATTACACTGTTGTCCAGACAGGGGAAAACAATCTCTCAGTTCACACCCAGGTTTGCTATCTCAGCACCTTACCAGAGTGGGAACATCTCTTATGACTTCATCTGAAAGTAATACTTGACGAATTCACGAATGAAACCAGGTTTTATAGACGATAAGCTGAAACTGTGTTGCTGGAAAAGCGCAGCAGGTCAGGCAGCATCCAAGGAACAGGAGAATCGACGTTTCGGGCATAAGCCCTTCTTCAGGACCATAGACCATAAGCCCCAATCCTCTCACTTCCCCAATTTGTTTATTAGGATGGTCAGTTATTAAGTATTCAAAATAAGCTGCTAAGCTAATTTTAACAAAAGAACACCGACATTTATTATGCACAAAATCAAAATTGTCATCACACGGGCTGCTACCACACACTACACATTGTCAGCCACTAATTGTTCCCATCAGCAGCTATTCATTCCCCCAGATACACTTCTAACCGCTTCTGTGGTGTCCAATTGCTTTTCTCTCTCTCTTTGGACTCTGTCTCTATCTATTATTTACTCCTCCACTGCTACCAACCCACCCACCATCAATCCTCTGTATAAAAACCATCCTTTTCCGAGCCACCATCAGGTCTGAAGAAGGGTCACTGGAGCCGAAACATTAACTCTGATTTCTCTTCTCAGATGCTGCCAGATCTGCTGAGATTTTCTAGCAATTTCTGCTTTTGTTAAATATGAAAAGGAGTTGATTGTGGCACACTACTTGAAACACTGCTTACATAGCACCACATACTGGTAGAGCTGGCAAATACCACAAAATGCCTGCAGTGGTCACCTGGTAAAGTATCACAAATCACGCTGCTTTGTTCTTGACAATGCCTAAATGAACAAAGCAGAAAACAAACATCTCAAAATCACTTATTTCAAAACACATAAAACAAAATGACTTTTCTATACTCTCAAAGTCTGTCTTGTGTTCCCCTGCCTGTCTCATTGCATTTGAAAATCAAATTCATCGAGATAGACTGTTAAATTTCTTGCTGCACTCCATCCATGGTATGTGCCTGGAATGAACATCTATTATTACTCCCTCCTCCTGAGGATGTGTATTTGGATGGCTTCATTCCACTCTCACCACCTGCACTGCCCAGGGTCCCATGGCTGCAGAATTTCTCCCCATCTTTCAAATGTCTCACACTGAAGAGCTTGATACATCATCATAAAAGGTTTTGCTTACTCTCTCACATGTCCAGGCATTCTGTAGGGTTTCTCAGTGGTGACTGACTTTGCAGAAGGATGGTCACTAATTCTTTACAGTCATAATGCATCTCTCTTTAAGAGAAAAAAAGCAGCAGGTCAAATTTAACTTGGCTAATCACTCAAATTTCTTTCCAGATCACGCTTCACCCTGACTTGAAAATCTATGTCCTTTCTTTCACTGTCATTGATTCAAAATGCTGAAACTCCTTTCCTGACAGCACTCTGGTGCATCTATCCCACATAGGCTGTAGCAGTTGAGGGTGACAGCTCACCACAACCTTCCCAAAAACAGTTAGGAGATAAGCAAAAACTATTGGGTGTGCCAATGAAAATTGAATCCTATGAAAGAACATGAGAAGTTATGTTTAAGTTGTGCAACATCAAAGTCCTGTAATGAATTCCTGAAGAAGGGCTCATGCCCGAAACGTCAATTCTCCTGCTCCTTGGATGCTGCCTGACCTGCTGCGCTTTTCCAGCAACACATTTTCAGCTGTAATGTATGCAGCCAATAAAGAATGTGCAAGTAGCAATCCTTTTAGGTTTGTGCCAACTGTTCTTTTATGTTGCCTGAAATGCAATGAACAGGAGCAGATTAACTGTGCATTGTGATATCCATGTTCAATTTTGGGTTTCATTCAATTTAATCCCTGTACATGCTTGTAGAATAGACATGACAGCCTTTGGATTAAACAAAGCTATTTCAAAAGGAAAACTGAAATAGAAATTTGACATCAAATATATTAAACGTTACATATTATGTGGCATGTGTGGATTACAACATATAATCTAAGGCTAGCAATTCAATCAAACTGCTGTCAAGCAATATTGGATTGGATTTTTGCAACCCTCATCAGCAGGAACTGTGGCAGCTGGGAGTGCTGTAGCATCAGTCTCTCAGCACTGGAGAAATCTCCCCTAGAGAGCAGAACGGCTGACATAGAACTACTGATTGCTATTGGCAGAACATCAATTAGCCAATTATGATCCATTATTGGTGACTCAAGCATTGATTGAGAGTCCTACAACTCTCCCACACACATAACAAGTTGGAAATTGAGAGACAGACACTACATCGGGTAGAGGGATCATCATTGAAATCTGCTTTCCTTCCAAACTGTTCTCCCTCACTATGACACTCCTCAACTCCCATTCATTTGCCTGTGGACCCTGCACCAGGAGTAGGCATTGACCCTACTAGCAGCAATGAAGAGCTGCTGGATCAGATTAATCCATTGGTCTTGGCGGGTGGCACTTTCACCACCAAAGATCTCACTCAACCTGAAAAAAGTCCTAACCACTGCATCTAACTTTCCAGCTCAAAGCCAGTGCAACCTGTTAAATTTATAAATTCAAATTGGCTACTTATAAAAGTAAATTATTTTGCTTACAATGTAGGCAGCTGATTGAGATGGAAGTGCTATCAATTTCCCTTGTTAATTTTAATGACCCTATCACAATTTTCATCTTTACTACCTGAACACTAGTTAAATAAAATATATAATGATTTGATTGTGTTTGCCTGCTTGTTAGATTTAATTTCTTTCTCTTTGATATGTTATAAATTCTTTTAGGACTTGTACTACGCTGTTTATCACTAACAATTTCATTTATACTTCAATGATTTTAAATACATCATACTGAATTAAGTGCATATAGAAATTTCTGACTCACATATTCCATTATTTGACCAATGAGGATACCTGTCCTGTTCATAAGAGATGTCCAGGAAGCCCTTAAGGTATGGAGATATAGGCAAAAGTGAGGACTGCAGATGCTGGAAATCAGAGTCTAGATTAGAGTGGTGCTGGAAAAGCACAGCAGGTCAGGCAGCATTTGAAGAGCAGGAAAATTGATGTTTTGGGCAAAAGCCCTGGTCTACAGCTCAGAAAAAGGCTTTTTGGCTCATTGAATCTTCACTGATCAAAAACCCTTCTTATCCAATTTTCCAGGACTTGGCCCACAGTGCACATCTAAACACTTCTTTAATATTATGAGGGTTTCTGCTTCCATGACCCTTACAGTCAATGAGTTCCAAATTCCCACTACCCTCTGACAGAAAAGGATCTTTCCTCATATATTCTCTAAACCTCCTGCCACTTACCTTAATAAACTCTATTGCCCTGGAAAATGATCCTTCTACCAAGAGGGAAAGTTCCATCCTGTCTACCCTATCAATCCTGTTAAATATTATACCACTGCAATCATTATCCCCCATTTTACATGCCACCCAAGTCCTCTTTACTCAAAAGGGAACAATCCCAGTCTTTCTTCACAAGTAAAGCTCTCCAGCCCAGCCACCATCCTGGTAATTCTCTACAACCTCACCAGTGAAGTCATATCTCTATCATGTGGATTCCAGAACAGTATTCAATACTTTAGCTGTGGCCTAACCAATATTTTACACAATTCGAGCATAACCTTCTATTCTTTAACTCTATGACTCAGATAGTAAAGGCAAGTATCTCATAAGCCTTCTTAACCAATTTACCTGTCCTGATACCTTAATGGCTGTTGGAAATGGACACCATGTGCCCTCTGTACAGTGCAAACTGTTTTGTGTCCTGCCTAAGTGCATCACTTCATACTTTTCTGGACTGAATTCCATTTGCCACTAATCAGTCTATGTCCTTCTGTAATGCAAGGCTATTCTCCTTACTGTTTAACTGTCCCCCACCACCAATCTTCATATCATTTGCAAACTCACTGGTCAATCGTCCTACATTCAAGTATATATATATATAAAATGCCCATCAACCATCCTACTCTGCTTCCTGCTACTCAGCAACTTCTGGATCCAAATTGCCAATTTCCCTTGCATTAAATGGGCTCTTACCTTCACAATCAGTCTCCCACGTGGAATCTTAGGTGGACTTCAGCAAGGTTTTGCTAGACTATGTTGAATGCATTGCCCTCATCTACATACCTGATAGCTTCTTTGTGACATTCAATCATCCTGTAAGACATGACCACCCCTTAAAATCACTTTTCTTGATTAATCCCTGCCTATGCAAGTGCAGACGAACTGTCCCTCAGAATTGCTTCTATTGTTACCCCACTACTGAAATTAGACTGACTGGCCTGTAGTTGACTGGTTTATGCTTTTTTTCTCTTTTGAATAATGATACTACATTGACCAGATGGCTGGAGGACTGCCAAAGAAGAATTCCACGACATAACAAGCTATAAAGCAAAATCGAACAGAATCGTGAGCAAAAGTACATCCCTCACCAAGAAGCTCAATGCATTTTATGTTTGCTTTGAACAGAAGGTCAGTGAGATGATGTCACCTATTTCAACAGCCTCAGATGCATCTTTACCCACAGTTAACGCCGCAGTCATTAGATCAGCTTTCTTGAGAGTGAACCCACAGAAAACGACTGGTCCAGATGCTGTGCAGACCAGCTGGCGAAAGTATTCGTTGACATCATTGATCCCTCCTTACTATGATCTGAACTCCCCACTCACTTCAAAAAGATCTCCGTCAACTCAGTGCCAAAGAAAAATCATGCAGCATGCCTCAATAATGACTGTCAGGTGACTCTGACTTCCATAGTTATGAAGTGCTTTGAGAGGTTAGTCATGCCTCACATGGACTCCAAGCCTACCAAATTGCTTTGATCATTTAGAATCTGCTTATTGGCACAACAGGTCCATAGCAGATGGAATCTCCCTGGTCCTACACTCATCCCTGGAACATCTGGATAACAAGGATACCTATGTCAGGCTCCTACATTTTTGATTAGAATGCCATCATCAACATCATAATTCCAAACAAATCCATCCCTAAACTCAGAGACCTAGGTCTCAGCTCCCCCTCTGTAACCAGATCTTTGACTTCCTGACCCATAGAATGCAATTAGTAAGAATAGGTGACAACACCATAATCCTCATACATACTCAGTTCCTTATCATGTCCCTTATACACTCACTCATTTATGGCCAAATTCCAGCCCAACTCCACTTGCATGTTTGCTGGCAACACAATCATTGTAGGTCAGACCTCACACAACAGTGTGACAGAATATAAGAAAGAGATGGAGTGCATTGTAGGATGCTGTAAAAGAAACAATCCCTCCATCAATGTCAGAAAAATGAAGGAGCTGGTCATTGACTTCAGGAATCAGAATGGAGGATATGTCCACCTGCATCTCTGGTGCTGAGGTGGAGATGGTCAAGAGCTTCAAGTTCCTGGGAGTGATGATCATTAACAACCTATCCTGGTCCACACTTGTCAACACAGTGGTCAAGAAAGTATAACAACGTCTCGACTTCCTTAGGAAAATTGGTATGTACACAAGGACTCTTACTAACTTTTATAGAAAGCATCCTGTCTGGATGCACCACAGCATAGTATAGCAACTGCTCTTCCCAAGATCGTAAGAAACTATAGAGTATCATGAAGATATCCCAGTCCATAATGCAAACCAGCTTTCCAGCTGAGGGGTGACTTTACAGAAGTTTATAAAAGCATGAGGGGAATGGATAGGGTAAATAGACAAGGTCTTATCCATGGGTAGGGGAAGTCCAAATCTAGAGGGCATAAGTTTAGGGTGAGAGGAGAAAAATTTAAAAGGGACCAAAGGGGCAAATATTTCACACAAAGGATGGTGCGTGTATGGAATGAACTGCCAGAGGAAGTGGTGGAGGGTAGTACAATTGCAACATTTAAAAGGCATCTGGATGGGTATATGAATAGGAAGGGTTTACAGGGATATGGGCCAAGTGCTGGCAAATGGGACGAGATTAATTTAGGACACCTAGTTGGCATGGATGAGTTGGACCAAAGGGTATGTTTCCATGCTGTACATCTCTATAACTCCATGACTCCATCTTTATTTTCTGCTACCTCAGGAAAGCAAACAAAATCAAAGACCCCTTCCACACTGGTTACACCCTCTTCTCTCGGATAGAAGATATAAAAGTTTGAATCACGTATGAATACATTCAAGAACAGCTTCTTCCCCGCTGTTATCAGACTTTTGAACTGACGTCTCAAATGTTAATTCCAATCTCTCTCTCTGCATCTCCTCTGTAGCTGTAATACTGTATTCAGCACTTTGTTATGGTATGATCTGCCTGTATATTACACAAAACAGTTTGCACTGTACAGGTGGCAGCAATAAATCAAAAATTGTCATTGCCCCATTTCCTCCCTCACCTTACTCAACGTGCTGGCATACATTTCAGCTGGGCCCAGATAATTAACTATTTTTAAGTCTGGCAAACCAAAAACTTCCAGTCAACGCTAATTTCTTTAATTGTTCCACAGACCTTCTATCTGATTTCTATACCAACATTGTCCCTCTTATTAGTAAGTACCAATATGAAGCATTCATTTAGAACTCTACATATGCCCTCAGGTTCCATGCACAAATTATCACTGGCCCTTATGGACCCTGTTATCCTTTTACCTTTAAGATTGATTTGTAAAATTGATAAGGATTTTTCTTTATTTTACCTCCCATTATATTTTCATAATGCCTCTCTGTTCTCCTAATTTCCTTTTTAAGTTCTTGCTTGCACATTCTATTTTCCTCCAGGGCTAGAATATTTGCCACGTTTTTGTAGAAAACTAAAGAATGACATCACACAAACTATTTTTTAAAGTCCTGGCCTAATATTCAGAGACTTGTGCTTTTTAACAGAGAGTTTAAATGTAATAATAATGAGAACTGGTAACACAAACTCTTTACTTCACTTCGTTACTCAGCAGCAAGAAAAGGCCAACTACAAAGTTGTGTTATCTGGAGAATCCTCATGAAGGACCACTCTGTCATAGGAAGCTGTTTACACTATTACACACCACTGTGTAGGTTTGCAGCTACTATGCTCCTTTAGGCAGAGGGATCGACAGTGTCTATTTGATTTGATGTGCCTAACAAAAACCACTTACGAGTCGCGTGATAAGAGGCTCCTGTCTTAAATGAGATATAGTTGTTGCACGTCAGGAATTCAGTACAAATTGTATTGTCTCTAACAATGGAGAGAAATTACTAGTCACACTTACTCCTCTAAGTTTCTCAGATGTTGTCCCACCATGTCCATATGACAACAGAGTGTTTGGTGCTCAAGGCATTCCTCAGTGTCGATCCTTTCAGACCATTACACTATTATACAACATTCCTATCTCACTCCTACATCATCCAACTTTGAAATAATTGCACAAAAGAACCAAAATCGCAGGGCTGAGTTTTCCAGCTCAATTGAGGCAGGCGGTTTTGCAACACAACGATAGGGAAAGTGCTGGGATGGGAGCACAACATCGTCCCATCACGATGGAAGCTTAGTAGCCAGACCACTCACTGGACAGTCAATTCAGCTACTTGACTGGTCTATAGGTGCTAGCCCCATCCCCAAAAGGCATTTGCCACAGATGGAGCAGACAAAGAGAGAATATCAGCAGCCTCTCTGTGGGTTCAAAAGAGGGCAACATCTTTGATGGTTTCCTCATGATCCATAGTGAGACCCCCAAGCAGCAATAATGCACTCACCCCCTACCCAATCTACACATCATCTACCCATTCCCTCAAAACCCCTCCCTACATTGCTGATACCTAAAGCCCAAAGTCACAGCAATGGCTTCTCTCCAGCAAAGCCAACAACTTTGAAGGGCACCTCCTCATCGAGCCATCCTCTCCCTGGTGTAGCACCCTCATCAGTGGCCATTGCTGGATAAATACCAGCCCAGGGTATTTCTGTCCCCAAAATTGAGTTGCCTCCCACTTTGAGCCCTGAGCTTCAGATCTTCTGGCTCTTCCAGAAAGAAAACTGAGCCCTCACCACCCTTATCATTTAATGCATTCTTGCCAGTGTACGAGAAAGATTACGTCATTTATATTTGCATGTCCTTCTATCCCACATCCACAAACTAAGTATAGCTTCATACACTAATGCAAATAGGTAAGTAAGGAAAAGTCAAGTAAAAAGCCTTTCACCTTACCAAAACTGTCTGCATTTTTATAATCCTCAAATCAGCAGTTTATTAATTGGCTTGAGAGATTATTTTTGACAGCCATTTCCTTTGACAAATAAATTCTGTTCATCTTTTATTGACTTTACCTTTAAAGTACTTGGATTCTATTATTTCTTGCCTAACTAAAAGTAACATTCAGTATCTGCCTTATGAAATTATTTTAATTTTGTATATTCACTGAAGGTTCCACCGCCACCTGTTTTCTATAGACTAAAAACTTCCTCAAACATACACGAAAAGGTGATTGAGGGGGGGTCTGCAATTTAGTCTTCTGAGGAGGCAGTGACTAAAATTTCAAAAGTGGAAAATCCAGTCCATACCAGGTTTCAATTTCTTGTGTTTAATTTTGGTGGAGGCTAGATGGGAGTATTTGACTAACCTGTTCTCTGGAAGTTAGCTGTATGCATCATAATTCACCTGTTTAAGAATTACAGACTGGGATCTGTGTTTCCCATGCCAAGAAACCTGGCAACTGAAGGAACACGAGAACAGCTGGTTCCACCAGATAAATACCTTCATAGCACTGCTTATGAGCCCTCACCACCCTTGTCATTTCAAGGATACTTGCCAGTGTATGAGAAAGATTATGTTATTTATATTTGCATTTCCTTCTATCTCACATCCACAAACTAAGTATAGCTTCATACACTAATGCAAGTAGGTAAGTACGGAAAAGTCAAGTAAAAAGTCTTTCACCTCACCAAAACTGTCTGCATTTTAATAATCTCCAAATCAGCATTTTATACCTTTATGGTGCTGCTTATGGATCAGCGAGAACAGGAATGCTTCCTCCAACTACTCGTGCAAACCTATTGACTACCTCATGGTCATACTCCTATAGTTGTGAAGAGGTTAAGTTACTTCAGGGCTAAATCTTTAACCAAGTAGTCAGTAATAAGCCAAGCTCGTACTAAGGCATCTAGACAATCAAGGTCAGTAACTGTCAAAAGATCTTGTGTGAGGAACAGACAATGTTTCCCATGCTCTTTGTCGGTAAACATAACATAGGACACATGGATTCTGAAGTGTGGGAATTGTAATATGCAATTGTTATCTGCATAAAGCTTGACGATTTTTTGTAACTCAATGAGGTTTGACTTGTGTTAAATCTTCTTTCCTTAGTTTCATGGTTTCATCATTAGATTCAGAACTCCAGATTTCTGAGCAAATTCTAATTCCGTATGAAATAAAAACAATTGTTACCAGTTTTCCCAGAGTCCTCTTTTCAATCAGTCAAATATCCCTAAAACATTTGTTATATATTTTACAAATCAATATGTTCAGAGATGTTAAGGGCATGTCTCCACATCAGGTGGTACTTGAAATTGGTCTCCTGGCTCAGATGGAGGGACAGTACCAAAGTCCAACAAGAGCTCCATCAACAATTGTTGCCACGCCATTTATGATTTGGTTGAGCTGTGTGCATGCCAGATTCACCTTTCTTGGCCTCAGTTCTCATCTCACTCTTCCCCAGCTTGGTCAATCTCTCCTTTTGCGATAATCTCAATCCCACTTAGTCTACACATGTGGTTTGCCACGATCTTAAACAGTGCATGTTCCCATATGTTGGAAAAGCATGGGAGCATTCCTTTCAATTTTCTCCCCATATAGGACAATGGAGCATGCATTTATACAAGTCGCAATTGTTGGATGAATGGTACACTGTGCAGCTTAAACCTAACCTCCATAAGCATGCATTTCATTGTTCTGGCTAAATATTCATTTTTGTAAAATGCATCGCAGGTGGTAATCTCAATATGTAATCTGACAGGACTTTGAGTCATCAGGTAAAATCTTATCAATTATTGTTTTTGTATTTTAATCTATTATGTTAAATTGTACATAAGAGTGAATTTTCATCTTGGCTGTTTGCTTGTGTGATCAAAATCCATCCTCCAAACCTTGACTACATTCTATTTTAATACATTGCCTGCCTTCATGTCATTCACAAATTAAACTCTCAGTCGGTGTCCAAAACCACACCATTAGTGTATACATGTAATTGAGAAAGAAGGGAGACTCAACCATTGAGCATCACTCACCAATTCTCCAGAGTTCTTAAAGGTATTTATACCAGCATTCTCTGTCCTTTAACCATTTCGTAAGAATTCCAGATTCTATATTGCATTCCCATGGTGTTCAGCTAAATTAGGCTTATTATTCAATTCCTTAACAAAAAAAAAGAGGGAATGCAAGTAAATGCATCTGCAAACTCCTCAAGTCGTAGTCAAGGGAATTTGACAATAATACCAAACCTTCAAAAGCAATTTTAATGATTTCTTAGTTATATCCATTCAGCTGAGCCCTTTAAATTACCCTAAAGTTTGTGCCAGGCAAAAATCCTGATAATAGATAGATACTTAAATATGGAGGACAAGATCATATTGGGTTTAAAATCTTCGAGGGTTGACTCAAGCTTCCCATGTCAAATTTGACATCAACTGCACACCTACCATACCTTTCCATTAACATGAAGTATGGATATACAGTAGACCATTACCTGAGTAAATATGTGGATCTGCTGATGTGACAATAAAGTAGGCTAGTGACAATCACCATCATGGTTCACAGATTAATAGTGGTTAAACAAATGGATATAAAGTAGGACAACTGTTATCGGCAGTATATAATTAAAAGAGAAAATCATCAAAACAGGGTTGAAAACCTGCTCCAAAAAAATTGAATTTCAAAGATGTTGAGCTATGCTTTCCAGTGGTAACGTACTTTAAAATGAAACCCTTAAGATTTCAATGCAATGTGTTAAGTATTTTAAAACACTAATATTCCCATTTAGCATTGCTTGAGATTCAGGTTTTAAATTTATTTATTCTATTCTAAACAGGTGAGTCAAAAATAGCAAGTTAACCATAAGAATTTGTCCTGGATCTAAGTTGGTTGCACAATACCACTCAAAGCATTGAGCTCAGACACAAAGCCTGAATCAACCAATACTGCCCCTTCTGCCAAGCTAATTTCTGGCGATTAAGCGAAGATTGGGAAAGCACAGACAAATCATGTCCAGCCCATTGCAATCATTCTCAGGAGCTTTATAAATTTCAGTCAATGTTACAAGTTTCTTCATTACCATCCCTGATAATGAGAAAGGGAGGACTGCAGATGCTGGAGATCAGAGTCGAGAGTGTGATGCTGGAAAGCATGGAAGGTCAGGCAGCATTCTGCCCGATTTGCCTGCTCCTCGGATGCCACCTGATCTGCTGTGTTTTTCCAGCACCACACCCCATCCCTGATTATGTCCAGTCTTACTAACAGGACTCGCTGGCCAGAGATGGATACACAATCCTATATGATCTGGGTGCAGCAGCTTTGGGAAGCTCATTATCAACTTTGGAGCCTGTTAAACCTAATGAAATAAGATTCAATATAGGCAAGAAAACCTTAAAAATGATTATTACCTACAGATATCGCTAAGTGGGTGGATCTGTGCTCTTCAGTTTGAAAATCATTTGGAGCACTGAGGGTGGAAAGGGCCAGATGGTACTCTGGCTGAACAGCTTCAAGGAGAAAGTAAGGACTGCAGATGCTGGAGATCAAGGAAGAGAGCTTCTTCTTGGATGCTGCCTGACCTGCTGCACTTTTCCAGCAACACATTTTCAGCTCTGAACAGCTTTAAGGTCAGAATGTAGTTCAATAGTATTACTACGAGCCAAGCTGGCTGAGTCGTGAAAGACATAGCTGTCAGACCAGACTTGTAGCAAGCGAAGAACAAAAAAAAATCTATTCATCGCAGATGCAACAATATGATACAAGTAGGTGTGACAGTCACATAGTCCTACAAAGGCAGTTTTGGTCGAAAAGCTTACTCTGCTGTTCAGAAAAGATCTGGGATTTCTTTCTGTTACAAACTCCCCTCTGAGAATCTACCTACCACTGCCATAAAAATATTCAACGATCCTGTCTTGACCATCTTTCTGAGGCAGAGAGTTCACCCACCAGAATAATTGAATTGAATTCGCTTTACTGTCACATGTACTCAAATGAGTACAGTGACAAGGTTACAGTAACTGCATTACAGCACCATCTTGAGTACAAAGGTACCAAGGTACAAACACTTAAAATCAAACTCTTAGGGAACAAAAAAAAAATAGGAAAGAAATAAATAGTCCAGTAGTATAGAACATAGAAAAATAACGATGCTCAGAATATCAGTCTTTCAAACTTTCAGTGCCACCTCTTCACCGCTGGACCCACTTCATCAACACTGCTGAAGCCACACTCACCCCACAACAGAGTTCCTGGATCCACTGCCTGGCCGGGTCACTGCTGGTCCACAAGTCCCACTTTCACTGCAGATGTCACTTTGCCAGTTCAGCATCCTCGGACGCTGGATGAGCTTTGCTGCTGAGTCACCATGAGAACACACTCGTTTACCACTGCCATCAGCCTCATACACAAGGAGAACAACCTCGCTACTGTTGCTGTAGGTCCTGAATGGCAAGACAATGCATTCACTGGCATTGCCTCCAAACACTGGGAGTTCACACTCACAGCTGCCACCTTCCTATCGCCTGGATAAGCTATGTCTATCACTCTACATGCAGCCTGCTTTCACTACCACATGGGTTCTGCAGACCAACACACACCACAGAAAAGAAGGTTAAGAAACACCAAAAGAAAAAGAGAAAATAAAGCAAAACAAAAGAACAGAAGCAAAAGTAAAACAAAAAAGGAAAGCAGGTGGGAGTGGATAGGCCCCGGGCCAAGAGCCTGCATGCACTCCTCTTATTTCACCACCACCTTGGACCAAAAAAAACTAAGTTACCTCTCATCTTTGCCCAAAAAGGATGGCTTCTAACCTCAAAAGAAGTATTTTCTGCTTCTGGGCTGGCCCATGAGAGGAAACATGGGTTTCCTATGTTCACTATCAGATCTTAGATACTTTAAATCTACTGTTCATTCTTAAGTGAAAACAAGGTCACCAGGGCAAGAATAAAAGCAAGGGAAGAGGATCTAACCAAAGAAGAGTGTGTGTGTGTGTATATATATAGATGGGGAAAATAATGCATCAAAAGGTGCCCAACAGTCTCTAAAAGGTTAGAGTATTGGCAGGCACAGTGTGTTCCCTCTGCCAGGGCACCCAGGCATGAACATAACTGTAGAAAGGAGGCATACAGTCAGGTTACACAACTCAGTTCTAAATAATGGTTATCAACAACCTGTAATCTCATTACCCGGCATGTGCTGTGCCCTGTGGACACCAACAAGCAACCCTGGTTTAACTTAGAGGGAAGCAGAATACCTCACATTCAGTAAAAAAAAAAGTACCAAAAAAATGACTGTTTAGATATTAAAAGCAGATACACCATTTGACAGACAGAGCTAAGTGATCCCACAACCAACTGATCAGGTCAAAGTTCTGAAATTTTGCCACATCCATGTGCGCCGAGGAATCAATAATTAAAACAACCATGGATAATGGTTTGAAACTGCACAAATTTTCCCATCTTTGAACAAAGGCAGAGCCTGGCACATCAATATAAAAAATTAGGCAGGAGCATGCGCAACCAACTTCAGTCAGAAATGCTGAGTGGTTGAGCCATCTCGATCTCCTCAAGGTCCCCATGTCATGGATACCAGGCTTTCGCCAATTCAATTCTTTCATGCGAAATGTAAAAGGTGAAATCATTGGATACAGAAATGTTTATGGGACCGGTCAACATCCTAGGAATAGTACTGAAGATAGGTGCTCCATAATCAGTTGCAATTAAAGGATACTCTAATTCCTAATCAACCTGTCCCAGCACTGAAATCTACTTGGCAATATGGCGTTCGCTGTCCTCAAATGGTAGGACAAATTCATTCCATTCAAACCATCAACAAAATGGTGAAGGATGTCATCGACTCTGCTATCAAGGAGTGGCTTCGACATAAACAGCCTACTCAATGCTCAGTTTTGGCTCCACCTGCCTGCTGAATTGATTTCAGTCTTTCTCCAAACAGAAACAAAAAGGGTTCAACTGACGAAGTGTTTTATTTTAATCCAACGGAATGAGAGATTTGCTGGCTACGTAAGCATGTTTTTGCCTATCCTTAAACTATTATGAAGAAGGTAACAGTGAGAATCAACCTCCATGACATTCAGAAAACACTTGACAAAGTGCTACATCAGGAAAATCTAGCAAAATCAAATTAGAATAGGGAGAAAACTGTCCAAATTGGAATTATGCCAACCACAAATGGAGCATTGTGATAGCATAGTGGTGTTTCCAGACGAATCACCTCAGAACTGGAACATTGCTGCAGCAGCAGGGCAGTGTCCCAAGCCCAAGCATCTTCAGCTCTTACATCAAAAAGCTATGTTCCATCAGAAATATGATGCTTACTGATGACCACACACAATGTTTGTGACTCTTCAGGTAAAGGTAGTTTGTGTTCATAAATAAAAAAACTTGGACAACAATCAGGCTTGCGAAGTGGCAAGCAACATCCATACCATACTAGTGGCAGGGAATCACCTTTTCAAGCACGGGTGGATCTACTCAAGTCCCTATGACACTAAATGGCATTACTGTCATTGACAACAACACTATACATTCTCCATAGAATCTGGGGGTGTTGTTGCTTTCTGGTTTCATTCTTTGTAGGTCAGCTCTGGTTATCTGTCCGTTTTTTTGTAGATTCCTTAGTGTGTTATTTATCCTATTGGTGAGCTGTGGGGTGGGGTCAAACTCCCTCTTTGACCTACAAAGAATGAAACCGGAAAGCAACAACACCCCCAGATTCTATGGATTACCTAAAGTACACAAACCAGACATCCCACTCAGACCCATAGTATCACTACCAGGGACACCATCATACAAACTGGCCAAAGAACTACAACAGAAACTAAAACACCTGGTCAGCGGATCCAAACACTCAATACAATCAACACAGGAATTCTTGGACATCATCAGAAATATACACATAGACAAAGAAGAAACCATGATATCATTCGACGTGACGGCACTGTTCACTTCGATTGACAAAACCCTAGCCAGAGAAACAATAGCCAACCTACTGGACATACAGAACAGAAAACAGGACGCTGAACCTATCAACAAAGACGGCATACTTAAACTACTGGACTTGTGAATCACAACACACTTCACATTCAACGACCAGATTTACGAACAAATCAACGGAACACCCATGGGATCACCAATCTCGGGACTCATAGCAGAGGCAGTTATGCAAAGGTTAGAACAAACAGTCCTACCACAAATTCAACCCAAACTCTGGGTCAGATATGTCGATGACACGTTTGTAATCATTAAAAACACAGAAATAGAAAAAACACACCGGATCATCAACGCCACACTCACAGGAATCCGATTCACGAGAGAAGAACTCCCATTCCTAGACGTGATGGTACAGAGAACACCAGACGGAGAATTCACTACAAGAGTATACAGGAAAGCCACACACACAGACCAAGTCCTCAACTATGAAAGTAACCACCCCAACACACACAAACGAAGCTGCATCAGGACACTATTCAAAAGGGCCACAACACACTGCAGTACACCAGGACTGCAAAAAGAAGAAGAGGAACACCTATACAAGGTATTCGCCAAAAACGGATACCCGCGCAACTTCATCAGCAGATGCCTAAGAGAAAGACCACGGAACGAGGATATACCACAACCAAAAGGACTAGCCACACTACCATACATCAGGAGCATCTCGGAACTGACTGCCAGACTACTGCGACCCCTAGGACTCATAACGGCACACAAACCAACAGCCACGCTCAGACAACAACTCACCAGAACGAAGGACCCGATACCCAACATGAGCAAGACGAATGTAGTGTACAAAATACCATGCAAGGACTGCACTAAACACTATATAGGACAAACAGGAAGACAGCTAACAATCCGCATACATGAACATCAACTAGCCACGAAACGACACGACCAGCTGTCCTTAGTAGCCACACACGCAGACAACAAGCAACATGAATTCGACTGGGACAACACTACTATCATAGGGCAAGCCAGACAGAGAACAGCCAGGGAATTCCTAGAGGCATGGCATTCATCCACAAACTCCATCAACAAATACATCGACCTGGACCCAATATACCAACCACTACAGCGGACAGCTGAAACTGACAACCGGAAGCGGCAGGGACAGACCACTATAAACACCGGAGGAAACATCAAAGAAGCGCTTCGCAGGAGGCTCCCAAGCACTGATGATGTCGCCTAGCCAGGGGACGAAACGTTTGCAACAAAAACTTCCAGCTTGGCGAACAGAACTATATAAATGTCTATAAACCCTGGTTTTCTCTTACCTCCCATTTTAAATAGTGGGGTTACAGAAATTGCCGTCCAAGCTGTAGGAATTGTTCCAGAGTCTAAAGAATCTTGAAAGCTGACCACCAATGCCGCCACAATCTCTAGGACCACATCCTATTGTGGGATGTAGTTGATCAGGATTTATCAGCCTTCAATCCTATCAATTCCTTATACAGATTTGCTTCAGCTCCTCCCTCTCACTAAACCCTGTGCTCCCCATCATTTCTGATCTAATATATTGGTCGTCCTTTGATGATAACAGAGTGAGGTATAAATTTAGTTCATCGGCTCTTTCTTTGTTCTCTATTATAAATTCCTCCATATCTGACTAATCATTTTCATTTTACATATTTATAGAAACTTTTACAGCCAATTTTTATGTTTCTCACAAGCTTAGTCTCATACTCTATGTTCCCCTTCTTAATCAATTCCTTGGTCCTCCTTTGTTGACTTATAAACTGTTCCCAATCCTCAAGTCTATTATTTTTCTTGCCAATTTGCATGCCTCTTTGATGCATCTAATACTATTTCTAAGTTCCCTTTTAAGCCATGGTTTGGTCACTGTTTTCTTTGCACTGTTGCACCAGACTAAAACATTTTTTGTAGTTCACCCATTCATAATTTGCATGTATGTCATTGCCTATCAACTGTCATTCCTTTCAGTAACATTTTCCAAACCATCACAGCCAACTCATATCATTTATTTACCTTCTTAAGATTCACGACTCTAGTCTCGGAATCAATGACCTCGCTTTCCACCTTGATTAAAAATTTAATGCCACACATTCCCAAGGGGTCTGTCACATCTATATTATCATTTATTCCTTTCTCATTGCATAATATCCAGTCTAGGATGGCCTGTTCTCCAGTTAGTTCCTCAACAAATTGTTCCAGAAAATCATATCACCATACCCCATGTCACTTAATCTCTATAAGATTCCACCTGTCAAGATAGAATGCTTCTACAGCTGGTAAAGATATATTATAATAGTTGCTTGATTCAAATAAACTTTTTGAAGAGAAGCTACAATCCACATCAGGTCGTAGATAAATTTTCATCCATCAGTCACCCATTTAACAAGTGAGAAACAAATGACTGATGGTTCAAAAATCACACTCCTCCTGCCAACATCGCTAAAAATAGCTTGGCATTCAACCGAAAAAACAGATTTAACCAATCTTACTGTTTTTTTGGATTTAACATATTCTCAAATATCAACAGTTCTAAGGTAAATAATCCCATCTGAACTGTAATTGTGATATGGTGGTGATTAACTCTAGCCAACTGTGCCCGACTCAGACTACCACATTAATGAGATAGCAATCACTCAGTGGAATATTGCACATAAAAAGAAAACTGTTGAAATAAGATGTATAAAGAATCCAAAAAATGTAATAATATAAGTGAACTGACCACAGTTGACAATATAAGAGTGAGTCAGGTCTGACCAATGCCTCCCATAGCTTGTGCTACTGCATTATTACTTGTCTTGAGGCTTTCCAGCATCATAATTTTTCACCTTGAACAAATCTTAGCATTTGGTTTGTTACATATATATTATATACATATATATAGATATATAAAGTCTCTATGGCTGTATCTGTAATTTCGGTTTTCAAAACATTTGATGCTGCTTTTTGAATTAATACAATCTCCAACCCCATTCTTGAATCTTAGGTTTTTAATCACCCTGATTAATACAAGAATCATCAGTGAACATTAAGGCTAATTTTTGAATGTTTTTAAAAAGAGATGAAAAATTATTATGGTCAGTATTTTTCATATATACCCAGGTCTGTCATATTGCTGTCATTGTCATCTTTTAGGGAAGTGTCAAAGCAAGTCCAGCCTATTAGGATCCATTCAGCATAAACCATGCCCTGAATTCTTTAAGAACAATCAAGGAGTTTTCCAAATATCTTTCATGTCCTTTGCAGAATCCTCATCCAAAGCCACCAAAACACACATTTGTTATTCATATCAAAGCCCCTTAAGACATCTTATTGTGTAGCAATTAACTGCTCTCTTGGCCTAATAACTTACTGTTTTGCAGTAATTCATTAGCCATGAATTATTACCTACTTTCCTAAAAATGGAACAACTTAAAGACAAATCTGTTCAAGACTGACTTTGTAAAAATTAACAGCAAACAAACTGAAAAGCTACTAGTCACCTACTTCCCTTTAAGTAAAATCTGTCATAAATAAGTTTGGGAGGGCTCTTGCGGCACAATGGTAGTGTCTCTACATCTGACCCAGGAGACCTGGGTTCAAGGTTTATCTGCTCCAGAAATATGCAACATCATCTCTGAACAGGTTCATTAGAAAAGAGACAAATAAGTTTGTTATGGAGAGCCCAGAGAGGACTTGAGGTTTCTAGATATTTTCTCAACCACCTGTTCAGAGTTGTTGTTACATATCTCTGGATCAGGTGGGCTTGAATGTAGGCCTCCTGGCCCAGAAGTAGGGACATTAGAACCACAAGAACCCTTGGGAAATTCGAATTTCCCCATCTACCATGGTGGGTTTCAAACTTACACTCCCAGAACACTCGTCTAGGGATAGACAAGTGACAGTACCACTGTGCCAATGCCTGCCCTTGACTTGTGGGTTCCAGAGTAAAAAGCCAGTATCAGGTCTGATCCATTTGGTAGCACAACTCTAATTAGGATTGATTTGTGCTCACTAGACCAGCATACCTAATTACCCAGAAAGCAGATAAGAATCAACTGCGTTGCTGTGGGTCTGGAGTCACATGTAAGTCAGACCAGGTAAGGATGGCAGTTTCCCTCCTTATTAGTGAACCAGATGGGTTTCTGCAACAATTGACAATGGATTCATGGTCATCATTAGACCCTTTATCCAATTTTTTGTTCTATTGAATTCCAATGCCATTATCTGCCATAGCAGAATTCAAACCAGGATTTCCAAAACATTACCTGGGTCTCTGGCTTAAACAGTCCAATAAATAATACTACAAAGGCCATTACCTCCCCTAATATCGCAAGTAAAATATCCCATGGCGCTATTAAGAACAAAGTTATCCCTAGTGTCTAGCCAATGCTTATCCATTCATCAGCATCTCAAAAACAGATAATCCTGTCACTACATATCAGAGTTTGTGGGAAACGTACCATGAACAAATTGTTGGATGAAGCAGACACGCTACATGGGCAAAGCGATTGACAATTGTCACTTAAAGAATGGATAACAATGAATTATTTTCTCAAGTGGGTTATTAAAAGAATACAGAGAGATCAGAAAGCAGCTCTTCATCAAAACAAAAGGTAATGGAAACTGAGAACTCTTTCTCTCTCTCCTTAGCTGAGGCTAAGTAAATCTAAAACTTTAAAGATTAATAAGAAAATCAGACAAGAGTATTAATAGTTAAGGAACAAACAAAAGTCAGTAGATTTGTTTGGATCAGGGAACAGATGTGAAGGTTGAATTCCTCCACCTGTCCCTATGGGCAGATTATTATAGAGACCTTAATAATGTGAGTTTTGATAAGATGTGTGGCAAAAATGGATGATAAGCATGGAGAGATCTGTTTCCTCATTAAGAGCAACCTGCAACATCTTTTATGCTTTTTTCAAACAGTGTGCCAATTGACAACTATTAATTGTTAAATGTTTTGTTACTCTTCAACTCACCTCACTGATATTCAGGGTCCCATCTGACCAAACTCCCCAGATCAAGCTCAACTTTGGGAAAAATCCACAAGAAAACCAGAGCATGTACCTGGAGCATTCAGCTCACCAGTTGTTCTCAATGAACCCCTTGTTGGACACTGGGCAAAAAATTAAAGCACAAACCACATACACCAGCCACAGGCACCCTTCATCTACACATACTAGCACCCAGCATGTTAATGCTTCAGAGCCACATGTTTTCACTCTTGCTGTTCGGAGTTCCTCTTCAAGCACACAGACAGACTGTTTGAAGAGACAGTGCTGTGCATGGCATGCACACAGGAGTTCAATTTAACACTGGCAGCATTTGCCAGCTACCTGTCTGGCAAACACTGTGCATGTTAATTCAACCAAGTGGCCAACCAGAGAAATGTCAGAAACTGAAGGCAAGTCCTCAGTACAACAGAGCTAGGAGTGTCATTGTTGTTTTCGCTACCTAGTTCCATTTGGTATCAGTTATTTTTATGTCGACATTGAATGGCTTAAGAAACCACTTGAGTCAACTATATTTCTGTTGACCTGGTCAGATTTGGTAAGGGCAGCAGATTTCCTTTCCTGAAGGAATTGTCGACACTAGATTTTTTCAATACCATGTTCATTCATTTAAAGTCCATAAGCTGTCATGGAGAGATTTGAACCCATGTCCCCAGAACATTAACCAGTCCCTCTGCAGTACTCACCTATTAACAATCTCAATAAGAAATGCAATGTTCCAGATGAAGATTCATCAAAAGACATTATTTGTAATACCTTTCCATGACTGCAGGATATCTCAAACTGCTGTACCTCCAATGAACTAATTCTGAAAGATTTCTAGTGTAATGTAGAAACATGGCAACCAATTTGCACACATGCTCCATAATAGCAATGTGTGATAATTATCAGATATTGTGACTTTTGCCATGTTGATTGAGGTAAATATAGGCCAAAGCACCAGGAATAACTCCTCTACACTTCACTGAAATCACAGGACCTTTACAACCATCTGAGAAGGAAATTGGTGTGTTTGTTTAATGTCTCGTGAAAAGAATTTGTTATTGATTCGTTTGTGGGACATTTGTGTCACTATCTAATGCCTATTCGCAAGTGCTCGATCTCTTCACAGTGGTCTGGATTCACATGTAGACTGGACCAGGTAACAACAACAGATTTCCCTCCCTAACAGATATTGTGACAAAGAGCTGTGGAGGCCAGGTCATTGAGTATATTTAAGACAGAGATAGATAAGCTCTTGATTGCCAAGGGAAATTGGGTTGAAAAACTTTTCGAACATAGAACATTACAGTGCAATACAGGCCTTTTGGCCCTCAATATTGCACCAACATCTGAAATCAATCCGAAGTCCATCTAACTTACACTATTCCATTCTCGTCCATATGCTACCCAATGACCACTTAAAGCCCTTAAAGTTGGTGAGTCTACTACTGTTGCAGGCAGTGTGTTCCACACACATATTATTCTTTGAGTAAAGAAACTACCTCTAACATCTGTCCTATATCTATTACCCCTCAATTTAAAGCTATGTTCCCCTCGTGCTAGCCATTGCCATCTGAGGAAAAAGGCTCTCACTGTCCAACCTATCTAATCCTCTGATTATCTTATATGTCTCAATTAAGTCACCTCTCAACCTTCTTCTCTTTAACAAAAACAGCCTCAAGTCCCACAGCCTTTCCTTGTAAGACGTTTCCTCCATACCAGGCAACATCCTAGTAAATCTCCTCTGCACCCTTCCCAAAGCTTCAACATCCTTCCTATAATGCAGTGACTAGAACTATACGTAATACTCCAAGTGCGGCTGCACCAGAGTTTTGTACAGCTGCAGCATTACCTCATGGTTCCGAAACTCAATCCCTCTAGAAATGAAAGCTAACAGACCATATGCCTTCTTAACAACCCTATCAACCTTGGTGGCAACATTCAAGGATCTATGTACCTGGACACCAAGATCTCTCTGCTCATCTACACTACCAAGGATCTTACCATTAGCCCTGTACTCTGCATTCCTGTTACTCCTTCCAAAGTGAATCAACTCACACTTTTCCGCCTCAAGTTCCATTTGCTATCTCTCAGCCCAGCTCTGCAGCTTATCAATGTCCCTCTATAACCTACAACATCGTTCGTCACTATCCACAATTCTACCGACCTTAGTGTCATCCGCAAATTTACTCACCAATCCTTTTATGCCCTCGTCCAGGTCATTTATAAAAATGAGAAACGGCACTAGCCCCAAAACAGATCCTTGTAGTACATCACTAGTAAACGATCTCCAGGATGAGTATTTCCCATCAAACACTACCCTTTCTCTTCTTTCAGATAGCCAATTTCTGATCCAAACCGCTAAATCGCCCTCAATCCCATACCTCCGTATTTTGTGCATGATCGAATGGTGGAGCAGACTCAACGGGCTGAATGGCCCAATTTCTGCTCCTAAGGTCTTATGGCCTTATTAGTGAACCAACAATTGCCAGTGGTTACATGGTCAACATTAGGCTAGCTCTTAATTCCAAACCTTAATGAACTGAAATGTCACCATCTGCTATAATGGGATTTAAATTCATTCCCAGAACTTTGGTCCTGGTGTTCTGCATTCCTAGTTCAGTGACATTATAACCATGCTACTGCTTCCCTTTGACAGTGAAACAATGCCTCAGTACTGCACAAAGCTACAGTCCTAAAATTTTATGCTCATGCCTTGGGTGGAACTCACCAAACAACCTTCTGACTTAGAGGAAAGTGTGCGACAAATTGACAGTCCATCAGCCAGTTATTAGGTCTGCAGCTGTATGAAAATTGTTTATATCCCAAAAACATAAAAATAAATCTTGTAACATGCCAGCATACTCTGCTTTCTTAATTCCTCTTATTGACCATTCAAAGTTCTGCTTACTAACATCTGGGGCCTTGTACCAAAATCGGGAGAGTTGCTCTACAGACTAGTGAAACAATTTTCTGATATAAATCACATTCTTGGAATTAAACCTTACAGTGCCCCTAAACCACCATCACTGGGCATGCTCCATTCCATCAACAGGGCAAATACACAAGGGGTGGTAGCATAATGATATACAACAGGAGGGAATTGTGCTGGGAATCACCAACATTAACTTTAGATCCCAATAGGTCTCAAGGTATCTGGTCAAATATCAAGACAACTTCATCTATCGTACCATCATCAACCCCGCCCGAGCTGATGAGTCAGTACTCCATACTATCATTACAGTTGGAAGAAGCACCAAAGGTGGCAAAGGTACAGAATGTATTCTGATTGGTGGATGTTGAAGTCTAAAGGACTCAGTAACTCCATTACTAATTGATTGGTCAAATCCCAAAAGTCATAGCTGCGAAACTAGGTCTATGACAAATCATGAGGTATTCAAGAGTGAATAACTGTTATTCTCACCAATCTACCTATCATAGATGCATCCATCTATGACAGTAAGTATCAGTAGGAGTGACCACTAGTCTATGTGAAGATAAAGGTCTATCCTCTCGTTGACATGCCTTGATGATGCTTTGTGGTACTACCACTTTTCTAAATGGATACTTTTTGAATAAGTTTAGCAAATCCACAATCAGAATCCGAAGTGCTTTGGACCACCAGAACTACATTTTAACCACAATCTGTAACCTGGTCTGATATATCTCCTATTTTCCAATTACCATCAAGCTCAATATTAACTCTGGCACAAAAAAAGTGCAGGAGCAATACCAGGCATTGTTAAAAGATTAAGATTCAACTTAGTAAAGCTACATCACAGGGCTAACATGGCCAACAGTGTGATAGTATGCAATAGTGAGAGCTAAACAATCCCACTATTAATGGATCAGATCTGAACTCTACAGTCCTGCTCATCTAGTTCTGAATGATAGAAAATTGAAAAACTTCAGCCAGAAATGCCAAGTGGATGATTCATCTTGGCTTCCTCCTGAACTATCAGATATCAGTCTTTAGCCATTTCCATTCACTCCAAGTGATATCAAGAAATAGAAAGCCATATGTTAAAGGTATGGACACTGCAATATTCCAGCATTAGTACTGAAGTCTTTGCACCAAAACAACAGCTCCTACAGCTAGTACAGGTACTGAGTTAGTACCTGTCTGACATGGCAGATAACTGCCCACAAAAGGCAAGACAAATCCAACTCAGCCAATTAATCAGCTCCATCTACGCTCTATCATTGGTTACGTGATAGAAGGTGTCATCATCAATACTGTTGAAAAAAACCTGACTCAGCAATGACTTTCTCACTGATTCTCTGTTTAGCTTTGACAGGGCCATCTCAACACATGAGCTCATTACAGCCTTAATCCAAGCATGACAAAGATTCTGAACTCCAGAGGAAAAGCGAGAGTGACTACACTTAACATCAAGGCAACTTTTAAACCCATGCTTGGACTCATACTTAGCACAAGGGAATATGGTCCTGATTATTGCAGAATAATAATTTCAGCTTGGACACATCACTGCAGGTGTTCCTCAGAATAGCATCTTTGGCTCAAACACCTTCAGATGTTTCAATACCTTTCCTCCATCATAAGGTCTGAAATGGGATTGTTTGCTGATTGCAGAATGTTCAGCACCACTCACAACTCCTCAGATACTGAAACATCCGAGTCCAAATGCAACATGAGTGGTATGCATTCAGGTGTGGGCTGAGGAATGACAATAACATTTATGCCATACAAGTCTCAGAGAATCACTATCCTAAACAGAAGAGAATTTAACCATCGTCCTTTAACATTTAATGGCATTCCTATTGTTAAATACCTCACCATAAACTACATAGGGGCTACTGTTTACTGGAAACTGAACAATGTGCAGCCACACAAATACTGTATTTACCAGAGCAGATTAGAGGCTGGGTATTCTGCATTAAGTAATTCATCTCCTGACTCCACAAAGCCCACCAACTACAAGACATAAGTCAGGTGTGTGACAGAATACTTTACAATTCCCTGAATGATCCAACAACACTCAAGCAGCTTGGCACTGCCCAACTGCTTGACTGACACTTCATTCATCTCCTTCAACATTGATACGCAGTGTCAGTGTGTACCAACTATAAGATTTGGATTCTGGGTAATCCAAGATGGAGGACGGGAAAAATTTCTGGCTCCTTTTTTTGAAGTATTTTAAGTGTTGGAGGTGATTTCCTGGAATTCCAGGAGCAGCGATTACTGTTTTATATCCTGTTGCATTGTTTTGGAACTTTGGGAAAAAAAATTCAAAACAACAACAGTTTTAAAAGAGAGAAGAACAGACAAATGATGCACATGGTGAGGACAGTGCAGGAGAGAGAGAGAACCTGCACAGTTACTGCCTTTGCTATTTTTGAATTCATGTATCGCTGGACATCAGACTGCGTCTGGCAAAATTAACAAACAGTGAATTTCACAACTAATCTTGGAGGAACCTGTTTGGCGAAGTTAACAACACAGAATCAGATAAGTTAATTGTTGTTTTAAGTCTGTCCAATAGTAAGGCTGCAGTAGTGAGTACAGTGGGTTATTTCTTGATTATATGTGTTTTGGAGATAAGTCTCTCGATTAAACTTAAAATATAAACCATAAGTATTAATTTAACCTGGTGCAGTGTTTTGTAGAGGAATATGACGTTGTTATTTTCTGCTTCTGTAAATTGTGAAGGAGCAAAAATGGCCTATGCAGTGAGATGTACTGCTTGTCAGATGTGGGAGTTTAAAGAGAGTTTAAGGGTTACTGCGGATTATATCTACCATAAATGCTGTTGGATGCGAATCTTATCAGATCGAATGGTTCGGTTGGAGAGACAGCTAGAAGCGATGAGGAATTTGCAACAGCAACAGTATGTGATGGATGGCAGGTAAAGGAAGGGGGCAAAGTCTCAGATACAGTCACACAGATGGGTTAACTCCAGGAAGGGTAAGAGAGGTAGGCACCAAGGGCAGGAGTCTTTTGTGGATATACCCATTTCAAACAGGTATGCTGTTTTGGAAAATGTAGGGGGTGATGGATTCTCAGGGGAACGTAGCAAGAACAGTCAAGTTTCTGGTAATGAGACTGGCTCTAACACAACGAGGGGTACATCGGCTTCCAAGAGATCAATTGTGTTCGGGGATTCTGTAGTCCGAGGTACAGACAGACATTTCTGTGGCCAGCAGAGAAAAAGCAGAATGGTGTGTTGTTTCCCTGGTTCCAAGATCAAGGATGTCTCAGAGAGGGTGGAAAATGTTCTCATGGGGGAAGAGGGGCCAGCAAGAGGTCATTGTCCACTTTGGTGCCAACGATATAGGAAGGGAATATCTTGAGATTCTGAAGGGAGATTACAGAGAGTTAGGTAGAAATTTAAAAAGGAGGTCCTCAAGGGTAGTAATATCTGGATTACTCCCAGTGCTACGACCTTGTGAGGGCAGGAATAGGAGGGTGGAGCAGATGATTGCATGGCTGAGAAGCTGGTGTATGGGAGAAGGATTCACATTTTTGGATCATTGGAGTCTCTTTTGGGGTAGAAGTGACCTGTACAGGAAGGACGGATTGCACCTAAATTGGAAGGGAACTAATATACTGACAGGGAAATTTGCTCGAACTGCTCGGGAGGATTTAAACTAGTAAGGTGGGGGGGTGGGACCCAGGAAGATAGTGAGGAAAGAGATCGATCAGAGAAGTGTACAGTTGAGAATAGAAATGAGTCAAACAGTCAGGGCAGGCAGGGACGAGGTAGGATGAATAAATTAAACTGCATTTATTTCAATGCAAGGGGCCTAGCGGGGAAGGCAGATGAACTCAGGGCACGGTTAGGAATATGGGACTCGGGATATCATAGCAATTACAGAAATATGGCTCAGGGATGGGCAGGACTGGCAGCTTAATGTTCCAGGATACAAATTCTACAGGAAGGAGAGAAAGGGAAGCAAGAGAGGAGGGGGAGTGGCATTACAGCTGTGCTGAGGGAGGATATTCCCGGAAATACATCCAGTGAAGTTAGTTGAGTGGAACTGAGAAATAAGAAATGGATGATCACCTTATTGGGATTGTATAATAGACCCCCTAATAGTCAGAGGGAAATTAAGAAACAAACTTGTCAGGAGATTTCAGCTATCTGTAAGAACAATTGGGTAGTTATGGTATGGGATTTTAACTTTCCAAACATAGACTGGGACTGCCATAGTGTTAAAAGTTTAGATGGACAGGAATTTCTTATGTGCATACAAGACAATTTTCTAAATCAGTTTGTGGATGTACCTACTAGAGAAGGTGCAAAACTTGACCTACTCTTGGGAAATAAGGCAGGGCAGGTGACTTTGGGAGCACTTTGGGGCCAGCAACCATAATTCTATTCATTTTAAAATCGTGATGGAAAAGGATAGACCAGATCGAAAAGTTGAAGTTCTAAGTTGGAGAAAGGCCAATTTTGACGGTATTAGGCAAGAACTTTGGAAAGCTGATTGGAGGGAGATGTTCGCAGATAAAGGGACAGCTGGAAAATAGGAAGCCTTCAGAAATGAGATAACAAGAATCCAGAGAAAGTATATTCCTGTGAGGATGAAAGGAAAGGCTGGTAGGTATAGGGAATGCTGGTTTGGTTTGGTTAAGACAAAGAAGAAAGCATATGTCAGGTGTAGACAGGATAGATCGAATGAATCCTTAGAAGAGTACAAAGGAGGTAGGAGTATACTTAAGAGGGAAATCAGGAGGTCAAAAAGGGGACATGAGATAGCTTTGGTAAATAGAATTAAGGAGACTCCAAAGGGTTTTTACAAATATATTAAGGACAAAAGGGTAACTAGGCAGAGAATATGGCCCCTCAAAGATGAGCAAGGTGGCCTTTGTGTGGAGCCACAGAAAATGGGGGAGATACTAAATGAATATTTTGCATCAGTATTTACTGTGGAAAAGGATATGGAAGATATAGACAGTAGGGAAATAGATGGTGACATCTTGCAAAATGTCCAGATTACAGAGGAGGAAGTGCTGGATATCTTGAAGAGGGTAAAGGTGGATAAATCCCCATGACCTAATCAGAACTCTGTGAGAAGCCAAAGAAGTGATTGCTGGGCCTCTTGCTGAGATATTTGTATCATTGATAGTCAGAGGTGAGCTGCCAGAAGACTGGAGGTTGGCTAACATGGTGCCACTGTTTAAGAAGGGTGGTAAAGACAAGCCAGGGAACTATAGGCAGGTGAGCCTGACCTCGGTGGTGGGCAAGTTGTTGGAGGGAATCCTGAGGGACAGGGTGTACATGTATTTGGAAAGGCAAGGACTGATTAGGGATAGTCAACATGGCTTTGTGCGTGGGAAATTATGTCTCACAAACTTGATTGAGTTTCTTGAAGAAGTAACAAAGAGGATTGATGAGGGCAGACCAGTAGATGCGATCTATGTGGACTTCAGTAAGGCGTTCGACAAGGTTCCCCATGGGAGACTGGTTAGCAAGGTTAGATCTCATGGAATACAGGGAGAACTAGCTATTTGGATACAGAACTGTCTCAAAGGTAGAAGACAGAGGGGAGTGGTGGAGGGTTGTTTTTCAGACTGGAGGCCTGTGACCAGTGGAGTGCCACAAGGATCGGTGCTGGGCCTTCTACTTTTTATCATTTACATAAATGATTTGGATACGAGCATAAGAGGTACAGTTGGTAAGTTTGCAAATGACACCAAAATTGGAGGTGTAGTGGACAGCGAAGAGGGTTACCTAAGATTACAACACGATTTTGACCAGATGGGCGAATGGGCTGAGAAGTGTCAGATGGAGTTTAATTCAAATAAATGTGAGGTGCTGCATTTTGGGAAAGCAAATCTTAACAGGGCTTATACACTTAATGGTAAGGTCCTAGGGAGTGTTGCTGAACAAAGAGACCTTGGAGTACAGGTTCATAGCTCCTTGAACGTGGAGTCACAGGTAGATAGGATAGTGAAGAAGGTGTTTGGTATGCTTTCCTTTATTGGTCAGAGTATTGAGTACAGGAGTTGGGAGGTCATGTTGCGGCTGTACAGGACATTGGTTAGGCCACTGTTGGAATATTGTGTGCAATTCTGGTCACCTTCCTATCGGAAAGATGTTGTGAAACTTGAAAGGGTTCAGAAAAGATTTACAAGGATGTTGCCAGAGTTGGAAGATTTGAGCTATAGGGAGAGGTTGAACAGGCTGGGGCTGTTTTCCCTGGAGCATTGGAGACTGAAGGGTGACCTTATAGAGGCTTACAAAATTATGAGGGGCATAGATAGGATAAATAGGTAAAGTCTTTTCCCTGGGGTCGGGGAGTCCAGAACTAGAAGGCATAGGTTTAGGGTGAAAGGGGAAAGATATAAAAGAGGCCTAAAGGGCAACCTTTTCACGCAGAGGGTGGTACGTGTATGGAATGAGCTGCCAGAGGAAGTGGTGGAGACTGGTACAATTGCAACATTTAAGAGACATTTGGATGGGTATATGAATAGGAAGGGTTTGGAGGGATATGGGCCGGGTGCTGGCAGGTGGGCATAGATTGGGATATCTGGTTGGCATGGAAGGGTTGGACCGACGGGTCTGTTTCCATGCTATACATCTCTATGACTCTGTGTGCTTCAGCAACTCAATGTGTTTCTTTATTCAACACTTCCAAACCCACAACCTCAACCTAGACATCTTTCCAAACAACAGTGTGGGTGTACATACACCACATGGACTGGAGCAGGTCAAGGCTTCGGGCCACGGCTACCTTTGCAAGTGCAATCAAAAGTAGGCAACCGATGCTGGCCTAGGCAATGCCACCTCCACACCCCTCATTAAGGAGTAGTAACACACATCCAAAATCAACCTGATGCATTGTTCAAGGGAAGCTTAGCTGTGAGTATGTCCTTGTGAAATTATAGCTCCTGATCTTTTCAATGGTGTGGAATATGTAGCAATGGATTCAGAATCAAAATACCTTGGCTGAATTCCAGCAGCGCTTCTTAAAGATGTCACATTCTGCAGTTGCAACACAGCAGTGGTTGAAGTTGTAGACGTGAGTTCTAATTTTCCACAATTAACTCTCACCAGACACTTGAAAGCAATTCATGAAAATCAATGCTTTGTAAATTGTGAATGCACATGCGACTTCTGTGTGCATTCTTGATGGATGAAGCTTTGTCTCGCAATGTGTATTTGAGAAATATATACTTAATTGCTTAAAGCAAGGAGGACCAGAAAATGTCTCAAGGAGAGTTAATGGAAGCAAATATGATATCCTTTTGTTCATTTCAGTCTTCATTGATTATTGTTTTTAATATGCTTATTTACAAGTGAGTGCTGATACTAATGACATCGTGGGGCTTACCGATTTGGAAGAGTTACTTAGTCTGACAGCATGAAGCTGCCTAATTAATACACACAACTGAAGTACTATAAAACAAATGATTGCATCTTGGGTGTTAATTCAGTTCCCGTTTGTCATTGGTTCTGTAATTCTGAGCCAGTGGTGCTATCAGTAGTCCCAAGCAATTGGGTTGTATATTTTAACAAAAAGAACAAAGGGATTTTAAAACAATGACTGTCTTTGAAACTCAATTTTATACAGGAGATGGTGGTTTTGACAGAGTCTCTCTTGCCTTTTAACTACGGCTATTTTTTTTTAGTTAATCTACAGTCATCAGGAATATGTCACTTTTAGGTTTATTTTGGTTATTGAAATTCTACAAAGCACTGGCATATGTCTTAAGTTTTGTCCTGTTAACTTGATTCAATCTTGTTACAGAATTTCTATCACATCATTGAACCTTGTCTTATTATGAAACATAACTTCCAAAAGCCAATAAATCTTTACCACTGACTGAGAAAAACTAAGCATGTTGAGATCAAAGATATTTATTCATTTAAATCCTGATACAATAATTTTTATGACTTGGGAAAATATTTTGTAAAGTGATTAAGTTCATGAATCCTGAATATTAATACCTTTATCTAGGTAAATAAATAACAAGTAAAAAATCACATTCCTTCAAATTTTGCTGAAATTCTCTACAAGAGTTAACACAATCTTTCATTTAAATACTAATTTCTGAGATCAGCCAATTAATTATATTTGGAAAGACCAATACAATTGCAATCCTCTACCCAAACAAGATCCCAATTATTGAGTTAAAATTGGAAATTTTCATCATAAGCTATTTCAGAAACGTTTTTTGTTTGCCTGAATGCTTACACATTTCATTACATAGCTACAGGGCCTTCAGCATTGTATACTTTAAAAAAAAACTTGCATATTCTTCAGGGTTGAATGTCTGTATGGATAAGATAATGAAGAATTGGGGGATATATGAATTCAGAGTCCAATAGTTTGTCAGATATTTAATTACCTGTCAGAGATACTGACAGTTGTAACAATAAAATATATGTCATTGATTATACTATATAGAAAAAAGCTCAAAGCATTCTGTTGAAAATGATCCTTGTTTTAAGGCTTTTGCAAACACTAACAAAATTGGCTGTTCCTTTCCAAAAACAAATGATACATTTATTATTACTGAACTGTCTTGGCTAGTTTATCCCAAGGATAATCAGGTCAGGAGTTCTTTAGGTGTTATATTTTTGCCCATTACAATGTCTCAAATATGAAACAAATGTTTGAACAGGAAAATCACAATTATCAGGGTCAGTAGGAGCTGCAAGGCACTTTCTTACTGCGAACTGTCCCAAATCTGAAGTTTCAGTAGATGCATAAGTTTTAATTATTTCTGACTGCAGGAACCAATAAAAAATGTTTTGCAAAAGATGAGATGGAATTGAAAAAAATAACCCTTGCGACACAAATGGTAGTTTTTATAACAAGGGCTGGCAAAGTTTAGTAGACCACAGTTCTGCAGTTTTACTATGACGTTAATATTAAAATATATAAAGACAGAGATTACAGCACAGCAGAGGTCTATACAGTGCATCATACCTGAAGCGTTAATTTTTCAACTGATGCTGTTACTCTAATTCCACTCCTCTGTCTCACGATTTTTTTATTCTTCCTTTACAATTACCTATTCAATTTTAAACCATGTTACAATATCTTCCTAATAGCAATATAGTAAAATATTCAATGCTTTAATGACTATATGAATCAATAAGCTACATCTCAACAATTAATTTGTCAATCAGTAAACACCATGAAAGTCTTTTTTTGAGTTTTGACATCCTCTACTAAGTTCCTTGCTTAAATAGATCTATTCTAATGACAAAAGCAATTTTCTCCCTCCCAGAACTATCTATTGAGAACTAAGTAATTTCAGAGTTCTCAGATAATGCTATTAAATAAACACTTTAACCTTTCTTGGGTTCTCCCTTTCTTGTCCATGACTATCCTTCTATAGAGTCATAGAGTCATTGAAATGTATAGCATGGAAACAGATCCTTTGGTTCAACCAGTCCATGCCAACCAGATATCCCAATCCAATCTCTTCCCATCTGACAGCACCCAGCCCGTATCGCTCCAAACCCTTCCTATTAATATACCCATCCAGATACCTTTTAAATGTTGCAATCGTACTATCCTCCATCATTTCCTATGGCTGCTCATTCCATACACTTACCACCCTCTGCGTGAAAATGTTGGCCCTTAGGTCCCTTTTATATCTTTCCCCTCTCACCATAAACCTAAGCCATCTAGTTCTTGACTCCCCCACCCGAGGGAAAAGACTTGGTCTATTTATCCTATCTATGCCCCTCATGATTTTATAAACCTCTATAAGGTCACCCCTTAACCTCTGACACTCCAGGGAAAACAGCCCCAGCTTATTCAACCTCTTCCTATAGCTCAAATCCTTTAACCCTGGCAACATCCTTGTAAATCTTTTCTGAATCCTTGCAGGTTTCACAACGTCCTTCCTATAGGAAGGAGACCAGAATTGCACACAGTATTCCAAAAGTAGCCTTACCAATGTCTGCAACATGACCTCCCAACTCCTGTACTCAATACTCTGACCAATAAAGGAAAGCATACCAAATGCCTTCTTCACAATCCTATCTACCTGCAACTCCACTTTCAAGGAGCTATGAACCTGCACTCCAAGGTCTCTTTGTTCAGCAACACTAGGGCCTTACCATTAAGTGTATAAGTCCTGCTAAGATTTGCTTTATTAAAATGCAGCACCTCACATTTATCTAAATTAAACTCTGTCTACCACTTCTCAGCTGAGATTTCCCAAATTGCGGACAACCTAAACCACAACTTGCGCAATTTAAATTGTCGTTTTCAAACACAATATATCCTTTTTATAAACCCAACATCCAATCGACATTTTTGTGGTTTATTTCCACTTTAAAGACCTCAAAGCATCAAACACAACTCCCATAGGCCATGTGTAATCTCCCCAAACGCAGGCTGTCCAATTTTCTCAATAACAGAAGTAAATAACATTTCTCTTATCATCCCATTCAAAATGCTGTTACAATATTCAAGAAAACCTACAGAATAGCTATCATTCTCTCTGTTGGACAAGTCATTTGTTATTTTCCACAGATGGCACTTGCTTGATTGCAACACCATTTATTTCTGCACTGCAGCCAGGTCCAGACGGGAAAGGTAGTTCACCTTCATGTATCACAGATTGCCTCTGAAACCCTTGATTACCTGAATGAAAGAAGAACCCCTGCACATCACATGTTTCATCAGAATTTATCCTGGTGTATTTGAAAACATTGGGCATTTGCTGGAACACTCTTTGCTCGGCAGACATATTCCTACAGCATCATTGTGATGCTTCCCTACAATTACCATATAAAACTATCTTTAAGTCATTCAGGCCCTTAAGAAACTTTAAGTGACTAATTCTTTTCCATTTCCTGATCAGTGATTTGCAGAGAAGAATTGAACAAGCACTGGCAGCTAAATCTTGTAAATTAACCCAAAAATTTGAATTATTTCGTCACTATCCTTGCTCCAATCACCTCTCACTGACTGTACAGCTGTGAGACCAAAAATGACTCATGTCCGATACAGTAGCTAATTATCTCAATTCAACTCTATAAACTTCAATTACATTCCTAACAGCCTAATCATAAACAGGAATTAATCACAAGGTGATAATTGATTTTTTTTTGTGATTCATTTCTCATAGCCTCTACTCTGTGAGCTAACGAAATCAAAGCTTCTTGGTTTACAAACTGCTAATCCACAAACCGGTATGTGTCATATTCAACCCTGAAACAAGTTTACGATGACTTGTCTGATCGATTATCAAGAATGCCCACTTCCAGCTTTGAAACATTGCATAGCTCCACCCTGCCTCAGCTCTCTTGCTGATCACAAAACCCTTCACCTATGCCCTTGTTACTTCTAAACTTAATTATTCCAAGGTGTTCTTAACTGGCCTCCCATCTACAACCCTATATAATTTTTTGCTCCGTCCAAAATGTTGCTGCATGTTTTCTTACACCATACCTTTGCTACACATCAATCCTATGCCTGTCAATTGGTATTTAATCCAGACTTGCAACGTCGCAGTTTGAAATTTTCATTCTTGTCTTCAAACTTACTTACTTTTGTAATATCATCTGGGTCAAGGATCTTTTGAGATTTCATCACTCCCCCTATTCCAGGAACATAAATCACTACATCAGTCACTCCAAAGCATTGAAATTCCTTCCTTAAACTCCATACTTCGCTGATTTTTGTCACTTATTAAAACCCACCTCACTGATGTAGCTTTTTGCTATCTGTCATCCTTTCTCCATTAATGCCACATGTTTGAGCTCTTGATAATTATCTTGTGATTTTACTATTTCTAAAGGTTCTATATAAATGCTAGTTGTTGATGTTGAAGAAGACAGTAAATGCATCTTGGTCTCACTTACAGCTAATGCAGTTTGCACTTAGAATTTACATGCATATTCCTGATTTCCCATTCTTTTTTATGTGTTCCCCTAAAATTCTCAAGTCAGTAGAAGTCTAATTCCAGGCACTCAAATTTATATCCTTTGTTCGTGTGTTAAAATTCCACACTACGTTATTTCATATAATTACAAATACAAAATGCTTTGAAGAAAAACTGCATTACCAGTCCTCTTTGAGCAACAATTGTTTCAACTCCACAAGTTGCACTTACTTATGAACAATCATTTGTGAACCATCAATGTTACTTTTCAACTGTCTCTTGCAACAAATGAGCACATTTCATGCTTTATTTCATAGAGTTTTGAAATGCCCAAGACTAAAAATTGTGTAAGGTTCACTGGCAAATATGGCAGAATGTCATGCTACTTGATTTACCCCATGCCTAATGAATGTAGTGTAAGCATTTTGTAAGTCAAATGCCACCGATTCATTCCATAGATGTGACATGCAGACCAGCAGTAAATGTGCTGGTTAAACTGTTAAAAGCTACCTAAATATGTGCAAGGCTATGATTTGTTAGCCTGTGTTTCAAAACATGGAGGTATATTCTAGCTGCAGGTTATTGTCCAACTGGTTTACTTGCAAGTAAAAGCTTTCGGAGTGCTGTTCCTTCATCAGGTAGATGTGTGATTTTTAACTTTGTCCACACCAGTCCAACACTGGCTCCTCCACATCATTCTAACTGCAGCAGTCACTGTGAAAGAAATTCTGAGCTGAAAGAAATAGCAATGGATCAGCAGGCTAGACTGGTGGCATTCCCATGATCGTAGATACATACTGAGAGTTTCTACAGAGGTGGAAAAGGGAAGGTAAGTTTTCTTTCTGCAGGGATTTGAGAATTCTCCAGATCTAGAAGGAAATGAGAACAAATAGCCACAAATATCAATGGCAGGGGTCTAGCACTGATTAAGCATAGAAAAAAGTTCACTGAAATCACACGAGTGGTCAAGTTCGGTGAATGTATCATCTTATCAAATGCAGCACCAACATTATGCCCACCTTAATATATAACACTCCTAACATTTAATCAACCACAATTGCTAGCAATCAGAGCTCATAATTCATCCTCACATTTACCACTATTCTAAGTCTCACACAGATATCTCACAGCTTTCAGATTACTCCAACAATTTATCTTTGGCAGGAATATCACCCAAGTACTTTGCAATGCATACAGTCACATGCATCTCTCTTTCTTGCAAGACAAGATAGCAGATAACTGAAAGGAGCAGCAAAGAACTGGTGGGCGCAAGCACACTTGCACATCTTCAAGCCCTTGTAGGAAATAATACTCCAGCTTAATGACTATATCAACATTTAGGCCACGATAACCAATGTCACTGAAGCAACCCATATTCTGATGTTATGTTACAAACCTTTTCAAAAGCTATTTCATCCTTCTCCTGCAGTCTGGTTTTAAGTATGAGATGCAGATGTTTGGACTTTTGCTTTCCACCCATCCTACTCTTTCCTCGCGCCAACCCTCTCCTTGTGAACCTATGCTTTCATAAACCTGTGACCTGGACAGCTGGAGATGGCTGCTAATGGAAAGGAAGAACAAGGACCCATTTTTGAGGAGGAAGCACTATATCTTGATCTGATGCTTGAAGTTACTATCTCAGATATTGGCACTGCACGTACCTCTAGACTATACTACAGAGCTGGGATGTGCTTATATCGAGTTACTGAGTCCAATTGAGCCATGGACAATTCAAAAGCAAAAAGAAAATGCCAACCTTCTGAGAGGGTGAAATCACTAATGAGTTGTGTTGCAGAGGAAAACAATAGTACAGTATAGAAGAAAAGGTTGTAACTGAAGCAACATACTGGTAATGCTTGAGATCTGAAGTAATAATTGAAAATGTTGGAGCAACTCAACAGTGTGTGAGTATCTGTGAAAAGAGAAAAGGAGTCAACCTTTCAGGTCTAATATAACTCTTCTTTGGAATCCTGAGTTTCTCGACATACCACCATGAGCTATGAGAGTTGTTGTGGATTATTTATAGAAAAACTGTTGAGGAGGTAGTGCGAGACATTAGAAAATAAATATTTTACTACATTTGCAATAAACACATACCTCTTTGTCTGATTGCAATACATAAAAAATTGAAGCTCGTTTCAGTATGGCAACATTCTGTTGACCAAAGTAACTGAATAAATAATCTGTAGAGATTAATGCAATTTTGGGCAATTATAGCTCTGGTTCACCAAAAAATGGCCTCCAAGAATAGAATAGAAACTGCTTTTGTGGTGGTGTGGTAAGGTCGCTATGTCTGGGCCAGTTGGTCTGGGCTTGAGACTCACCTGCCTTTGACAGGTTGATTAAAAATATCTAGGAACAACGCATTGATATCAGATCTTATGGGTGACGTCTGCAACAGGAACAATGAGATATTCAAAAAGGAAAATAAAATGTTTTGAAACCTGAATCATTATAAATATAAAAATAAGACTTGTAGTTATGTCATACTTTTCATTGCCCCAGGATGTTTTAAAACATTGGAGAAAGTGAGGTCTGAAGATGCTGCAGATCAGAGTGTGGTGCTGGAACAGCCCTTCATCAGGAAGGGCTTTTGCCTGAAACATCAATTCTCCTGCCCCTCAGATGATGCTTGAGCTGCTGTGCTTTTCCAGCACCTCACCTTCTGCTTTAAAACATTCACAGTCGATCAATCCAAAACTGTTCACAACTAGAAGTGGCACTGTTAAAGATCGAATAAATTACAATGACATTATGTTGGTTCGCACAAATGTAATATTATATGACCTTTCAGGTTGGCTTATTTATAGATTAACAATCTATTACTTCTTGTAAGAATTTCTTGATCAATTCCATTGCTTTCCGAGATTCCAATATAACAAACAAATTATCCTGATATCTAAATCGGAAAACAGTACTTAAGACTATTGCATGTTTGACTATGTTCAACCTTCCTTATTCCAAGGGGTTTTTCCACCCATGCCGTTTCTGATCCCTCTTCTAGACCAGCTTCAACCTACTCCACTAACACCAACTGCTTGAGCCTTGGTATCAAGGAAAACTTTTGGACCTTCCCAGGTTAATGAAAAGAACAGCCTTTCCATTAACTTAACTTCTGCAAGCATTGTACATTACCACAAGATCCCTCCAGTCTTTAGAAAGCAATAAAGCATCAAAAATTAAGATGTCATGCAGCTTTGGTCAGCACGAGCCCAAGCAGAAATGGGGCCACGCAGTGTTTGTGTCCATTCAATGTCATGGTGCCTGACCCAGGCATCATTTCCAAGGTAAACTTTAATATCATATTTCAATCAGACTCAGGGCATTGGAAATGACAGATGGGGAGGCCGTCTAGCTATTACAGTGCATGCAGTTACATGCTGTTGCAAGGTTTGAAGGTCTGTTGTGGTTTAAAGGAACACTTCTAATCATTGCTGCTGTAGCAAACAAACTTTGGAGTAGAAATAACACATTACATGCCTGTAAGAGGACCACAAACCTTCAATTTCCAGAGCCGAGGATCACAGTCTAAAGTGCGTACAGGATACTGAGTTGGATGGTCAGTCAAGATCATATTTAATGGCAGAGCAGGCTCAAAGGGCCTACTCCAGCTTCGAATTTCTATGTTTCTATTTGTTAAGGAAAGTTCCACTGGATGAAATGAAGCAGAGAAAAGATATCTCCAGGGAGCCAAGAACAACTGCCCAGTAAATTGTTTTAAGGTGACCATGTCCATGAGTGTGAATTGAGTTAAACAGAGTTAAGTTTTATGTCTTACAATTGAGCATGGACCTTCCACTTTGTTATTCCTTCTCCCCATATCCTCACTCCACACACATAAACACACACAAACACACACACATTATTCTTTGTCTTATTCAGTAATCACTTACATGTTGTTAAATTCTTGCTGTTTTGTAGTTTGGCTGAAATGCCATAGAAAGATACAGCATGGAAAAGACCCTTCAGTCCAACTTGTCCATGTTGACTAGATAACCTAATCTAGTCTCCTTTGTCAGCAGCTGGCCCAAATACCTCTAAACCTTTCCTATTCACATACCCATCCTTTTAAATGTTGCAATTGTACTAGCCTCCACTACTTCCTCTGGCAGCTCATTCTGTATACCCGCAACCCTCTGTGTGAAAAAATTGACTCTTAGGTTCTTTTATATCTTTCTCCTCTCACCCTAAAACTGTGCCCTCTAGTTCTGGACTCCCCCACTCCAGAGAAAATACTTTGTCTTTTCTCCTATCCATAGAGTCATAGAGATGTACAGCATGGGAACAGACCCTTCGGTCCAACCCGTTCATGCCAACCAGATATCCCAACCCAATTTAGTCCCACCTGCCAGCACCCGGCCCATATCCCTCCAAACCCTTCCTATTCATATACCCATCCAAATGCCTCTTAAATATTGCAATTGTACCAGCCTCCACCACATTCTCTGGCAGCTCATTCCATACATGTACCACCCTCTGCGTGAAAAAGTTGCCCCTTAGGTCCCTTTTATATCTTTCCCCTCTCACCCTAAACCTATGCCCTCTAGTTCTGGACTCCCCGACCCCAGGGAAAAGACTTTGTCTATTTATCCTATTCATGCCCCTCATAATTTTGTAAACCTCTATAAGGGCACCCCTCAGCCTCCAACGCTCCAGGGAAAACAGCCCCAGCCTGTTCAGCCTCTCCCTGTAGCTCAGATCCTCCAACCCTGGCAACATCCTTGTAAATCTTTTCCGAACCCTTTTCAAGTTTCACAACATCTTTCCGATAGGAAGGAGACCAGAATTACACGCAATATTCCAACAGTGACCTAACCAATGTCCTGTACAGTCACAACATGACCTCCCAACTCCTGTACTCAATACTCTGACCAATGAAGGAAAGCATACCAAACGCCTGCTTCACTATCCTATCTACCTGCAACTCCACTTTCAAGGAGCTATGAACCATCCATGCCCCTCATGATTTTATAAACCTCTATAAGGTCACCCTTCAGCCTCCAACACTCCAGAGAAAACAGCCCCAGCCTATTCAACCTCTTCCGATAGCTCAAATCATCCAACCCTGGCAACATCCTTGCAAATGTTTTCTGAACACTTCCACGTTTCCCAACATCCTTCCAATAGGAAGGAGACCAGAACTGCACACAGTATTCCAAAAGTGGCCTAACCAATGTTCTGTACAGCCACAATTTGACCTCCCAATTCCTCTACTCAATACTCTGACTAATAAAGGAAAGCATACCAAAGCCTTCTTCACTATCCTGTCTACCTGCGACTCTACTTTCAAGGAACTGTGTACCTGCACTCCAAGGTCTCATTGTTCAGCAACACTCCCCACGACCTTACCATTAAGTGTATAAGTCCTGCTAGGATTTGCTTTTCCAAAATGCAGCATCTTGCATTTATCTAAATTAAACTCCATCTGCCATTCCTCAGCCCATTGGCCCATTTGATCAAAATCCCGTTGTACTCTGAGGAAACCTTCGCTGTCCACTACATCTCCAATTTTGGTGTCATCTCAAACCTACCAATTATACTTTCTATGTTCACATTCAAATCATTTACATAGATGATGAAATATAGTGGACACAGCACCAATCCCTGTGACAATCCACTGGTCACAGGCCTCCAGGCTGAAAAGCAACCCTCCGCCACCAATTACATTCCAGTCAGGTCTGTATCCAAATGGCTAGTTCTCCTGGTATTCCATGACATCTAACCTTGTTAACCAGTCTCCCATGAGGAACCTTGCCGAATTCCTCACTGGAGTCCATGTTGATCACGTTCACCGCTCTGCCCTCATCCATCCTCTTTGTTACTTCGTCAAAAAGCTCAATCAAGTTCGTGAGACATGATTTCCCAAGCACAAAGCCTTGCTGACTATCCCTAAACAGTCCTCACCTTTCCAAATACACAAAAGTCCTGTCCCTCAGGATTTCCTCCAACAACGTCAGGCTTACTGGTCTATAATTCCTTGGCTTTTTCTTTTGACCTTTCTTAAATAGTGGTACCACATTGGCCAAACTCCAGGCTTTGGTAGGTCACCTGTGACTATTGATGATACAAATATCTCAGCAAGGGGCCCAGCAATCACTTCCCTAGCTTCCCACAGAGTTTTAGGGTACACCTGATCCAGTCCTGGAGATTTATCCACTTTTATGTTTTTCAAGATAGCCAGCACGTCGTCCTCTGTTATATGGACATTTTTCAAGATGTCACCATCTATTTCCCCACATTCTATATCTTCCATGTCATTCTCCGCAGGAAATACTGATGCAAAATACTCATTTATTATCTCCCTCATCTCCTGCAGCTCCTGAAATGTTAACTCTATCTTCTTCACAAATTCCACTTGATGCTGAGCGTTTACATTGTTTCTTGTTCCTGTTTTGAACACTAAGCATTTGTGTTAATTTGTGTTACAGAATTGAATAAAATGAACTTCGGATACAGCAAGTCAACAAAAGCAGTTACACTTTTGTAACACCTCATGATGTAAAGCATGACTTCCTCCTAACGTATATTTTCCCCCTGAAAAGCTTCTCAAGGAATGTAATTGCTTGCTGTATGTATCTGTTATCTCACCCACAATGTGGAGACTTGAGTTTTACTTGTTCTAGTTACACGCAGTACTTTGGTTCCTTTCTCACGGTTTTTCAAGGCCAAGACAGACCATAGAGATGTCAATCATGAATCAGTGGTTGCAGGCTCCTCTGTAAATAAGCAGTTCCAAGCACAAATGTCATTCTAAAAACACTACAGTGCAGCACTGAGGGAGTGCTGTACATTGGAGATAATGTCATTTTGGATGAGACATTAAATCCAGGACCCCTATGCTGTCTCAGAAGGTGGAAAACTTGGGGAGCCTGCTTCATTTCCTCAAATAATTCCAAAATATCTTTACATTCACCACAGGGAGCTGACAAAGGCTCAGCTTAAGGACTCATGTGAAGAGTGGCACTTCCAAGAATGCAGTATTCCCTCATTAGTCTATTAAACATGGCACGTCTCTGAAAAGTAGACTTGAGATAAATATAAAATTGTTAATGAAATGCCCAAATTTGCACTCAAAAAATTCTTGAGAAATAATATGGCATGCATGTCTCTTAGGAATATAAGGCACAGGGAAATCAAACCGTCAAACTTAGCACGTCTTTTGGTTCGATCCTGGTTGATCCAAAACTGATCATCATCAATCTACTCGGTTCCATCACCCTTAACAATAAACTTGCTGAACAATTAAAAAAAAACTATCAATCTCAGGTTTTTGAAATGTTCAATTAACCCAGTCTCAACAGTTTTTATAATCGTACAATCTTCTTCCTGACCTCTCCGCCCCCACCCCAGTCTGACCTATCACCCTCACCTTGACCTCTTTCCACCTATCACATTTCCGACGCCCCTCCCCCAAGTCCCTCCTCCCTACCTTTTATCTTAGCCTGCTGGACAAACTTTCCTCATTCCTGAAGAAGGGCTTATGCTGAAACGTTGATTCTCCTGTTCCCTGGATGCTGCCTGACCTGCTGCGCTTTTCCAGCAACACATTTTCAGCTCTGATCTCCAACATCTACAGTCCTCACTTTCTCCTCCACTACACCCTTCACACTTGCATATGAAAAAGACATGAGAGGGAATGACAACAACAGTAGAAGATGTTCAGTGAATATCAGGCTACATTCCCTGGGGAAGCAACAGGAGATAAAAAGAGTAAATAGTTGCTTGTCCTGTGTGCGCCTGACCACACCGCTGTAAACAAGGAAATACACACAGGACCATACAAAAAGCCACTTTACTACTTTAGTTCCACAGCAATTTTCCATGACTACCTCAGTACTTTTGCGATGATAAACTCTTAATCCAATTGAGTGTGGAATGCAATTATAGCTAACTATACAACCTTGAGTCTGCTAGACACTTATCAAGTCATTCTATTCAAACATAAAATCATAAATTATCACACTTTCAAGTGTCATTCTTTGCGTGTCTATCGGATGAAAAATAATGCAAATGAATTTTTTAAAATAGCTGTGGTCTGCAGCATTAAAGCACAAAAATAAATAACAATAAACTGAAAAAAATTGATTTTTAGTTTTGTTTTCTCTGAAATTTATTGATCTCAATCTGAAAAGCAGCAGAAACAAACCTATTAAATTGTTCAAACAATTTTGTGAAATTGATTTATTCTGGCATCTTGAATTTTAAGCCATCTGCATAATTTACAAAATAAACAAAAAACTTGTTTACATTAAATAACTGAGAACTCAATGATACTCCAGTCCATAAGTAATACAGCTTTGGGATTATGTTCAGATGGGGTTTTCCTGAACTGGCAATTCCTGAGCAGTTTCTCATTACCCTTATACATATATATTTCTTCTAGCAAAACATATTTGGGGATAACTTCATCCTAAACATTGAGCAGTTTTTGGAAGAAATCCCATGCAGCAATAAGTCACTGTCACAAAACGAAGAGGAAATACCACTAAAACATGGTATAGTATGCAAACTGCTCTAACTTACACAAATGAAACTGATTTTTGAGAAGATTTGTAGCTCAGGTTAAGGTTCTGGATGTAGGTTTGCTTACTGAGCTCGAAGGTTCATTTCCAGATGTTTCGTCACCCGACTAGGTAACATCTTCAGTGGGCCTCCAGGAAAAGCACTGTTGATAACTTCTGCTTTCTATTTATATGTTTGGGTTTCTTTGCGTTCTTTCATTTCACATGGCGACATCATTTCCTGTGGTGGTGTCATTTCCTGTTCTTTTTCTTAGGGGGTGGTGGATGGGGTCTAACTCGATGCATTTGTTGATAGAGTTCTGGTTGTAATGCCATGCTTCTAGGAATTCTCGTCCATGTCTCTGTTTGGCTTGTCCTAGAATGGATGTGTTGTCCCAGTCAAGGTGGTGTCCTTCCTCACCTATATGCATGGACACTAGTGAGAGACGGTCATTTTGTTTTGTGGCTAGTTGAAGGTCATGTATCCTGGTGGCTAGTTTTCTGCCTGTTTGTCTAATGTAGTGTTTGTTACAGTCCTTGCATGATATTTTGTAAATTACATTAGTTTTGCTTGTTGTCTGTATCGGGTCTTTCAAGTTCATTCGCTGCTGTTTTAGTGTGTTGGTGGGTTTGTGGGCTACCATGATGCCCAGGGCTACCATGATGAAACTGATCTTTACTGTGACCAATATGTTCATTTCCAAGTTTTTTTTCCTCTCAGGGTGATTCTATTTATAGAGATGTGTATTCTGCAATTACAAGTAAAGCCAGAATAATATGGATATAAGTCACTGAATAGCAAAAAGGTTTGCTAATAGGTCTACATTGGAAGTAAATAAAAAATAACTGTATATAATATTGCCAAAGTAAAGATGCATCCAAACCTAACATTTCAATTGATTTTCCTGACAAATTTCTTTCTTCCTCTAAACTCAGCATAGAATCATAGGTGGGAATTTTAACCATCCGGTAGAAAATGGAGGGATGGGGAAAACAGTGGACTCTGCACTTGTGGATCATTCAGTTGATTCTCCTGCTCTGAGTTGGGCCTTTGCCATAGTTCCAGCTCACCTGCAATGCCCAGCTTGCAATAAAAGTGTGCCACGTATCGCAATTGTAGCCTGATCTGAGACGACTAAAGGATATTATCGTTCGACTGCCACTAGATTTTTAAAAAGTCTCACGGAGGGGACATGAATGACCTACAGGAACAGATCTGGAAGAGATAAGAATGTAGGTAAAGTGCAATGCAATTTATCCTTAAATCAAGAAGTGTGCAGTATTACCCACAAAGAGGCTTTGTTCATAGTTATAGTAACTGTAATCCCAAAATATACAATTTACACATTCTTACTATGGATTGATTATTGTGGACTGTTGAGAGATTTATTCCACAGTCAAAAACCTTTAAATACTTCACTTGCTGGCAGACAGGGAGTGTCATCCAATTTAAGTAATGTTTTCGTTCCCTTTGTTCTGTTTCTGTTAATGTTTAAGTATATTATTCGAAGAGAGAATGTCAAGGGGATTGGCTAAAAGGAGTTCTTGAGTCCAGTAAAGCTAAAAAGAAATCTGAATATAATTACAGCTACAATAAATAGCCCACTTTAGTGGCAATGACAGTATTAATTCAACTCTAACACTCTCTCTGGCTCAGTAATTATTTTTCATATTAGGTGGTTAAAGATTGCGGCCAGAGGCAACAGTGAGGGAAGTTTCACAAATGAAATATTTTCAAAGAGGAGAAAGATTATAGTTCTTAGAGGTAAATGATTCAAAGAATATTGGGCAAAAATGGTAATTAGGTATTGAGTTGGATGATCAGTCATAATCATATTGAATGGCATTGTCAATCGGAAAAGTTTATTCATAATGCAACAACTTCCATTCAGTTTGTGTTCACATTTTCTGCATTTAAATTTCTGTGCATAAGCTGCTAGCTTTTAAAGCAAAGGTCTCAACGTTTTTGGTTTTGAAGTCACTACCCCCAATTTATAAAAAGAAAACAAGACACTTTTTTTTAATAAATATTAGTCGAATATTTAATGTATACTTTCACTTTACAGTGTACTTTACTTATTGCGCAACTATTTTTCTTCAAATTGCTCGAAGACCTGACACTCCATTGTCAACAACTCTGAATTCTATCCCTGACAGCAATCAAGATATATGCACTCATCCAATGCCAATTCTGGCATCTGTTCATTTTGCATTTATGTTGCTCAACCACTGGCATCAGTGTGCTTATTTGATAGCCCTTTGGGTCTGGAATTCAGTCGCTAAACTTCCCCATTTCTCTACCTCTCTTTCACCCTTTTAAAAAAAAAACTCTTTAAAATTGTTTTCTTTGGTTACTGGTTTTAAAATCTTTCTGTGGCTCAGTGTCCCATTTTATTTGATAATTTTTTGATGTCTTACTATTTTAATGAATCGGAGATGCCGGTGTTGGACTGGGGTGTACAAAGTTAAAAATCACACAACACCAGGTTATAGTCCAACAGGTTTAATTGGAAGCACACTAGCTTTCGGAGCGACGCTCCTTCATCAGGTGATCGAGCCCTCCACAATCACCTGATGAAGGAGCGTCGCTCCAAAAGCTAGTGTGCTTCCAATTAAACCTGTTGGACTATAACCTGGTGTTGTGTGATTTTTAACTTACTATTTTAAAGCTGTTAAGCAAACACAAGCTGTTGCTGAAGCGATAGGCATTACTGGGATTCTGGATCAGTGGTGCTGGAAGAGCACAGCAATTCAGGCAGCATCCGAGGACAGGCAAAATCGACGTTTCGGGCAAAAGCCCTTCATCAGGAATAAAGGCAGAGAGCCTGAAGCGTGGAGAGATAAGCTAGAGGAGGGTGGGGGTGGGAGAGAGTGGCATAGAGTACAATAGGTCAGTGGGGAAGGAGATGAAGGTGATAGGTCAGGGAGGAGAGGGTGGAGTGGATAGGTGGAAAAGGAGCTGGGCAGGTCGGACAAGTCCGGACAGGTCAGGGGATCGAGTTTCTGGAGGTTAGAAGCTAGGATGAGGTGGGGGAAGGGGAAATGAGGAAACTGTTAAAATCCACATTGATGCCCTGGGGTTGAAGTGTTCCGAGGCGGAAGATGAGGCGTTCTTCCTCCAGGCGTCTGGTGGTGAGGGAGCGGCGGTGGAGGAGGCCCAGCACCTCCATATCCTCGGCAGAGTGGGAGGGGGAGTTGAAATGTTGAGCCACTGGGCGATGTGGTTGATTGGTGCGGGTGTCTCGGAGATGTTCCCTAAAGCGCTCTGCTAGGAGGCGTCCAGTCTCCCCAATGTAGAGGAGACCGCATCGGGAGCAACGGATACAATAGATGATATTAGTGGATGTGCAGGTAAAACTTTGATGGATGTGGAAAGCTCCTTTGGGGCCTTGGATGGAGGTGAGGGAGGAGGTGTGGGCGCAGGTTTTACAGTTCCTGCGGTGGCAGGGGAAAGTGCCAGGATGGGAGGGTGGGTCGTAGGGGGGCGTGGACCTGACCAGGTAGTCAGGGAGGGAACGGTCTTTGCGGAGATTACTGGGATTCTGTAAAGGTTGTGCAGAGAAGGTGAGCTCAGCAGAACTACCAGCACTGTCCCAGAATGGATAAAACAATTGGCTTAAATCAATTATAAACTATTCAGCAAATGCTGAATTATTTCAAAGGTATCATTGGTCATTCTGTGACTGCATAGTTTTACAAAACTGATCTACATTAGCTCTCACCTCCAGAAATGACAAGTCATAATTTTATCCATCCGTCCAGAAGACACTGAAAGCGTCGATGACAATCAAATTTGAATTATTTCTCAAAGATGTCCTCTATTGTTTCTGAATCTTACCTGCTTTTTCCTCGAGGCTTCTAATTGAATTATGATTTTTTTTATTGATAAACTGATAACTCTGCAGCTAACAATCTGATTCTGATTGGAAGCCTGACTCTAATAAGAGTGGTAGGCATTCAGACTAATCCATTGAACCTAGTGTTCCTCAATGGAAATTTACTTTTCTCTGAATGGCAGGGCACTGTAAAGTTGGCTTCCACAGGTCAAAGGGTCAAAAACATTTTATTATTCGTTTGTGAGTGTGTCTCTGGCAACACCTGACCTTATTAACCCCTTGAGAAGGTAATGAGCTATATTCCAGAGCACTCCAGTCCACGTGGTGAAACTAGAATCATAGTGCTGTTAGGAAGGGAGTTCCAGAATTTTAATCCAGTGACAGTGAAGAGAGAGCAAAATATTCCCAAGTGTTTAACGAGCAGGTGGTGATATTACTTTGCATCTGCTGATCTTCTAAGTGGTGAAGGAAATAGATTTTGACGATGCCATCACGAGCCTTGGCAAGTTGGATCTTGTAGACAACACACTCTGTTGCTGTGTGCTAATGCAGGAGGTAATAAACATTATTTGAATAGTGGCTGAGGGTGCTGATCAAATGGGCTATGTCATGGACAGTGTCAAGTTCCTTGCATTCAAGCAGTTGGCTTTGTAGTTTGACGGTCTGCAGGGAGAAGAGTATTCCTTTTTACTCACTCGTGGAGTGTGGGCATTGCTGGCAGGGCCAGCATTTATTGCCCATCCTGGGTAGCCATTAAGAAGGTGGCAGTGAGCTTCCTTCTTCACCCAAGGCAATTCATGTGCTGTGATCAACAATGCCATTAGAGAGGAAGTACTGGGATTTTGACCCATGACACTGAAGAAACAGTGACATATTTCCAAGCCAGAATGGCTAGTGGCTTGGAATGGAACATGCAGGTGGTGGTGTTCCCTTCTATCTGTTGCCTTTGTCTTCTGGATGGTTGTGGATTTGGAAGGTGCTATCTAGGGAGCCTTGATACATCTTACAGATGATGCACATTGCTGCTACAGAGCACCAGTGCTGAAGGGAATGGATGCTTGTGCATATGATGGCAATCAAGCAGGTTGTTTTGTTGTGGATGGTGTCAAGCTTCTTAAATTAAAACAGAGGTTGCTGGAAAAGCTCAGCAGGTCTGGCAGCACCTGTGAAGAGAAATCAGAGTTCACGTTTCTGGTCTGGTGACCCATCCTCAGAACCAAATTGTTAACTCTGATGTCTTTTTACAGATGCTGCCCGACCTGCTGAGTCTTTCCAAGCACTTCTGTTTTCATGTCTGATTTACAGCATCCACAGTTCTTTCAGTTTTTTTTAAATCAAGCTTCATGAGTATTGTTGGAGTTGCATTTCTCTGGGGAAGTGGGCAATATTCCATCACACTCCTGCTTTTTGCCTTGTGGATCGTTTGGGTAATCGGGAAGTGAGTAATCGCTGTCGGCTTCGTAGCCTCTGACTTGCTCTTGTGAACACTATGCTTATATGGTGAGGCCAATTCAGTTTCTGGTGATTTTTTTTTATTCCAGAAGTATACTTCATTCATAAAAAGTGTCCATAAGTACATACAAAGTCTTGAAGTCAGTTTCTGTCCATTCTTCGTGAGAAAAAGAAAACAAACAAAATATTGGAATTGTGATATTTCTCAGAGCTCACTCTGAAGTTTCTAAATAGAAAGGCATTTTCTACTTATTTAGGAAAAGATTTATGTCCATTTGAGGCACCCAGAGGGTCTGACAGATGGCGATCTTTCCCTACTGCACCCTGGCTGGACATTCCCTCATCCTTAGTGTGTCCCTCAGCACACAGTCCTGGACTTTGGAATGTGCCAGCCTGCAACATGGTTAAGGTCAACTCTTTGCACTGGAAGTTCAAGACGTTTTAGGCAGACCAAAGAGCATCTTTCACCAAGTTAACGGTCCTCCAGTCACAATCAATGTTTGTCTCAGTGTGTGTTCCGGGAGCAGCTCATAGAGCACAGAATGCAGCTCACGGAGCTGCTCAGGAGGAACTTTGACAAAAACCACTGCATCTCTCTCCAGACCTTCTTTGCAAAAGCACATTCCAAAAGGAGATGTGCGACAGTCTCTTTACCAGTGCAGCCACTTTGTGGGCAGCAGGCAGCAGTGTGCAGAGATGAGCGGGCAAAAAGAATGCACTTCCCACCACCAGCCAAGTTACATCTTGGTGTTTGTTGCAAAGTTCTGGTGATGAGCGTTCTGTCAAATGACTTTGACAGTCTGCTCAGGGAATCGCCTGACAGAATCCACCCTCTCCTTTTCCCTGCAGGATCTTAAGGATGTTATGTGCTGACCTCTGCCTTGATGGACTTGTGGTCAAATGTGTTTTTGTTTGAAATTTTTTCCACAAGGGGCAGATAATATGGAACATTCCAACTACTAAGAACATTCCATGATAATGAGGCCAGTCCCATCTTTTGAAACACTGGGACAGTGTAGAACCTCAGCACATGGTGACACCTGGTGTTTGCATTCCAAGGACCTATGCACAGCTTGATGCAGCCACACACAAAAGTGGCAATCAGGATGAGGTCAATGTTGGGGACATCCTTCCCCCTCCTGAATCAGAGCTTTATACATGGTGTGTCTATGGGCACAGTCCATCCTTGACCTCCAGAAGATATGGATGACTGCAGTGACACAGGTTTGGGGAATGGGCCAAACTGCGTGCAACAACACCAACAGTAGCTGATGACCAGTGTTTTACCCAAACGGAGGGGGAGCGGTACTCCCATAGGCCAAATTTCTGCCTCACCTTGGCGATATAGTCCTCCTAAGTCTTTGCACAAACCCCAGCCCCTACAAACTATATTCCCAGCACCAATAGTTAATCTGACCTGACAGTGAACGGGATAAAGGAGGAGTCTGCCCAGTTCCCAAAGAACATAGCCTTGCTCTTGCCTCGATTTACCTTCTCCTGAGGCCAGTTCAAACCTGGGTTTAAAGAGTTCATTGCAGTTGCAAGTTCATGCTTGAATCTAGCTCTTTTTAAATGTCTTTACACATCTCAAGCATTTCTTTACCATATCTACTCAACTAATACTTGATCTTATATAAAAGTCGATTCCAGTTCTTCACAGATAACAGATTAACATTTATGAGTCAGTGTGCCGATCACTGCGCTCTGCTCTGAGTTTTCAGAATTACAGTAATTTGTTATCTTTTTTCTTTATTCGTTAGAGTCAAGTGGGTTTCTGTTAATGGTATAGTGTGAATTTTGATGGGCATGAATTTCAGGCCCTCAAAAATAGTATCCATGTGACATTCGAGCCCATAAATTTAACCTTAAAATGTACAGGGCAACCACTGTATCCGCGAAATCATTTTCCGCGTTTTCAGTTATCAGCAGACTACCACAGTCCAAACATATTATAGGAAACCAGGGATAAGGAGGCTGCTGGGAAGGTACGTTTCCCATTGAAATGAACGGGTTTGCTCCTACCCACAGTTTCAGGCTTCCGTGGTGGGACGTGGAATGTAACCCCCGTGTGTACGAGGGGACTACTGTAGTCAAAACATTTGACTATGACTCGGGGGTATACAGTAATTGCTGGTAATCTTTGTCCTGGTGAAAATGCAACATGATTTAGTGGATCCTTTGAAACATTCTTATGCACATTTGGTTGAGATCCATACTCTAACACTATTACACTAACTTCCCAAGTAAAGAAAATGGGCTGAATTTTCAGGGAACCTATAGAAGGCCAGTGGCTCTGAAGCCTCAGCAGCTAACCTGGATGAGGTGGTTGCTACTGAGGGACACAGGAGACCTGATGACTACTTCAAATAATCAAAGGAAGATTATTTTATTTTTAAAAAATCACTGGCTAAAGTATCAGTTAGAAAACGTCATCACTGGGTCTATGATAATACTGGTGTAGGGGATGCTCTTCCATGCCTGCAAACAAACAATTAAATCTTCACCAAACCTGCCCTGTTACTGAAAGGCCACATTAATTCAGTCAGTAGCTTCCCCACACATCAGGGTCTGAGGGAAGAGCAAGGTGAGGGGTGACCTCACTGTTGGCAAAATGCGAGATGGCAAAATGCTTCAAAAAAATATTTTAATTGGTTCTTTAATTATGGAAACAGACCTCCCTCTACAGAGCTAGTGTCCTCTCAGCTACCATTAGTGAAATGCCAGGAACTGGCAGGCTCAATCAGAGAGCCACACAGTCACATCAGGAGATGCGGGCATTACTGATGTAGATTTGAGAACACAAGGGCATTTCAAAATAGCTGAGTCCCCTGAAGACTTATAAAAGAGAGAAATATTATGTGTGGCTACAACTGCCAGATCAGCGTCCAGGAAAGTTCCTTGACAGATGGCCACTGCTGCCATGCTCTGGTATCAGAAACTCAATGTGGGGAGATCTAAAGGCTGACAGCCTGCTGTTGGTAGACTGCCTCCAGTTAACAGCTGGTCTTCAAACATACCAGCAGCTTCACCGACTTGATCCAGAGTTGGAACTTAATAGGGGCTAATTAGTTATCTATTACTGCCAGTCAGACCCCATCTCCAAATGTGCTTCCACAAGACGGGAATATTCAGCCTATTAGGTCAATATATGCCATCAGTTAAATCAATGGCACTGCACAGAATACATTAGGTTTCAGCCATGGCTCAACAATGCACTTTTTTCTCCTAGTTGTGAGTTAAAGGTTCAAGGGAGGAAACTGGAGCACCTGATGGAAACCAACACAGACATAGGGAGAACATTCATTTGCAGGTTATAGGCTTGAAGTATCTGTAACAAGAGTATGATTGGCAGAGTGTGCATGTTACATACCAACACAGTGTGACAGTGCAATAGAGTACATATTGTTTTAGAATGATAGATGTCTTATAAACCAGAGTATAGCAGAAAAGTGTCACATTTTCAGTAAACATATGTGTGAATTAAGCTTCTATTATTTCAGACCGAGGATTCCCAAAGTGGGAGTCAGGTTTTCAAAGTGGGATTACAAGCTCAGAGGGAAGAATGGCTTTGTGGAACTCTGACAAAGTTACTAGGCTCAGAGTCAATGAGCTGGAGTCTGAGCTTCAAACATCGTGACACATCAGGCAGGGCACGAGCTACCTGCACTCTGTATTTCAGGAGACAGTCACACCCATTCGATTAACTAACTCTAATTTGGCCAGTGGTCAAGAACAGCAGGGTGTGACTGTGAGTGAGGCAGGTAGAGAGATCAAGGAGGTAGAGTTGCAGGAGCCTCAGCCCTTATCCTTGCCCAACAGGTTCATGAGTATTGCTCCCTGTGTGGATGGGAATGGGGACTGCAGGGAGGATGAGTCAACTCGGCACAGCACCATGGTGCAGGGAGCCATTCAAACTGGGGGAGAGAAAAGTTGTTGCAATTGGGGACAGTATAGTTAGGGGCATACATAATGTTCACTGTGACCAGGATTGTGAAATTTGTGTTGCCTGCCTGGTGGTCAGGTTTGGGATATCTCATCTGGACTGCAGAGGAACTTGGAGTGGGAGGGTAAAGATCCAGTGGTCATGGTCCATGTAGGTACCAATGACAGGGATAAAAAGAGGACAGAGTTCTACTAAGGGAGTATGAACAGGTATGAACAGCTGGAAGCTAAATTACAAAGCAGAACAAAAAAGGTAATAATCTCTGGATTATTACTTAAGCCATAAGCTAATTGGTACAGGGTCAATAGGATTAAGCAGCTAAATGCGGGAGAAATGGGTTAAAATTCATGGGACACTGGCACCAGTACTGGGAAAAAAGGACCTGCTCCAATGGGATGGTTGTCATCTGAACCGTTCAGGGACCAGTGTCCTAGAGAATCGCATAACTAGGGCTGTAGACAGAGTTTAAAACAAAATTGGGGGAGAGGGGGTTCAGTTCGAGGGGAAATTAGAAAACCCAAATTAAAAGAGGAGGGAAGAGTGCAGAACTCAGGAGAGGTTATTAGAACCTCCAGCACAGACACAAATAGGACAGATATCTGGAAAGGGTGAGCAATCAAACATCAAGTACACCGGACAAATGACAATAAGAAGAGGGATGGTTAATACAGGACTCAAGGCATTATATCTGAATGCACGCAATATAAGGAATAAAGTAAATGAGCTTTTGGTGCAGATCAAATTTTGCAATTTAGATATAGTGGGCAACATGGAGACGTGGCTGCAAGGGGATCAGGATATGTATCCTATCAAAAAGATAGGCAGGTGGGCAGAGGGGGTGGAGATGCCCTACTAGTAAGAAACAAGGTAGGGTCAGATGGTGTAGAATTTGTGTGGGTAGAATTGAGGAATCACAAAGGTAAAAGAAAAAAACATTGTCAGAGTAATGTATAGGTCTCCAAAAAGTAGTCAGGAGTTGGGGCGCCAGATGCACCAGGAGATAGAAAAGATGTGCCGGAAAGGAAAAGTTACAGTGATTATGGGGGATTTCAATATGCAGGTGGACTGGGAAAATTAGGGAAGTAGTAGTTCGCAAGAAAAGGAATTTGTGGAACCTTTGAGATGGTTTTTTGGAGCAGCTTGTGATGGACCTCACGAGGAAACAGGTAATACTGGATGTATGTTATGCAATGAGGCAAACTTGATAAGGGAGCTGAAGGTGAGTGAACCCTTGTTCATAAACACGACCAAATTTACTCTCCAATTTGAAAGCAAGAAGATAGAATCAGTGATAAAGTCAACTACAGAGGCATGAGGAAGGAGCGGGGTAGAATTGACTGGGAGAGGAACCTAGCAGGAAAGACAGTGGAACAGGAATGACAAGAATTTCTGGGAGTAATTCAGGAGACACAGCAAAGATTCATCCCAAAGGAAAAAAAACATGGTGCAGGGAAAATGAGGCAACCATGGCTGACCAGGGAAGTCAGGGAGAGTATAAAAGCAAAAGAGAAAGCATATAACGTGGCAAAGGACAGTGGGAAGCCAGAGAACTAAGAATCTTACAAAGACCAATGGAGGCAAAAAAAATAAAGAGGAAGAAGATTAAATATGAGGGTAAGCTAGCCAGTAATACAAAGGAAAACTGAAGAGTTTCTTTAGATATATAAAAGGCAAAAGAGAGGCAAAAGTGGACATTGGGCCACTGGAAAATGACACAGGAGAGTTAGAGGTAGGAACAAAGAAATGGCTGAGGAACTGAATAATTACTTCACATCAGTCTTCATGGTGGAAGACACCGGTAATTTCTCAAAAATTCAGAGCTACCTATGGTGGCCATCACCAAGGAGAAGGTGCTAGAAAAACTGAAGTTCTGAATGTGGATATATCATCTGGACCAGATGGACTACACCCCAGAGTTCTCAGGTAGATAACTGAAGAGATAGTGGAGGCGATAGTGGTACTCTGTCAGGAATCACTATAATCAGGGAGGGTCTCAGAGGACTGGAAAATTGCTAATCTGACATCCCTGTTTAAAAGACAGAAAGTTACAGACCAATTAGCCTAATCTTGGTCGTGGGTAAGATCCTGGAATCCATCGTAAAGGACGAGATTTTTGAATTCTTGGAAGTGTATGATAAAATAGTCATGATTTGGCGATGTCGGTGTTGGACTGGGATGTACAAAGTTAAAAATCACACAACACCAGGTTATAGTCCAACAGGTTTAATTGGAAGTACTAGCTTTTGGAGCGCCGCTCCTTCATCAGGTGTTGTGCTCCTTCAACACCTGATGAAGGAGCGGCGCTCCGAAAGCTAGTGCTTCCAATTAAACCTATTGGACTATAACCTGGTATTGTGTGATTTTTATCATGGTAAAATAGCGCAGAGTCACCATGGTTTCATCAAGGGTAAGTCATGCCTGACAAATCTGCTAGTATTCTTTGAGGAAGTAACAAGCAGATTAGACCAAGGAGAGCCAATGAATATTATCTACCTGAACTTCAAGAAGACGTCTGACAAGGTGCTGCACAGCAGGCTGCTGAGTAAGGGCCCATGGTGTCAGAGACAATTTGTTAGTATAAGTGAAGTTTGGCTGTCAGACAGAAAGCAGAGAGTGGCGATAAAAGGGTCCTTCCCAGGGTGACAGCTGGTGAGAAATGGTGTTCCACAAGGCTCAGTGTTGGGACCACAACTTTTCACTTTATACATTTACAATCTAGATGAAGGAACTGAGGGCATTCTGGCTACGTTTGCAGACAATATAAAGATAGGTAGATGGACAGGTAGCATTGAGGAGGTGGGGAGGCTGCAGAAGGATTTGGACACATCAGGACAGTGGGCAAAAAAGTGGCAGATGGAGTACAATGTTAGAAAGTGTAAGGTCATGCACTTTGCTTGGAAGGATGGAGGCATGGATTATTTTCTAAATGTGGAGAAAATTCAGAAGTCTGAAGTGCAAAGAGACTTGGACATTCTGGTCCAGGATTCTCTCAAGGTGAACTTGCAGGTTGAGTCATTAGTTTGGCAGGTAAATGAAATGATGGCATTTATTTTGAGAGGACTTGAATATAAAAGCAGAGATGTAGATCTGAGGCTCTATAAGACTCTGGTCAGGCCACATTTGCAGTATTGTGTGCAGTTTTGGGCACTATATCTTAGGAAGGATGTACTGGCCTTAGAGCGTGTTCAGAGGAGATTCACGAGAATGGTCCCAGAAATGAACAGTTTAACATATGAGGAATGTTTGAGGACTCTGGGTCGATACGTAATGGAGTTTAGAAGGATGAGGGGGGATCTAAATTGAAACTTACAGAATATGGCCTGGAGAGAGTGAATGTTGGGAAGATGTTTCCATTGGTAGGAGAGACGAGGACCTGAGGGCACAGCCTCAGAGTGAAGGGAAGACTTTTTAGATCAGAGAGAAGGAGAAACTCCTTCAGCCAGAGAGTGGTGAATCTATGGAATTCACTGCCACAGAAGGCTGGAAACCAGGTCATTGAGTGTATTTAAGACGGAGATACATATGTTCTTTGTTGTAAAGGGGATCAAGGGTTATGGGAGAAATAGGGAGATTGGATTTGAGAAATTTACTCGCCATGATTGAATGACTGAGAAGACTCAATGGCTGAATGGCCTAATTTCTACTCCTATGTCTTATGGTTGAAACCCTGCTATCATGCCTGTCCCCCAAACCCACTCTCACTGAGGGGGGTCACAACAATTTTCAAACCACAATATGTGACAGTGGGAAAAGATTTGGGAGGCAGTGTTTTAAACTGACAAGAATGAAACACCCCTATTTTATGTGAAGTCTTTCACAACCTCACGATGTCTGTCCTAAAGCATTGTAGAGAGACCGAAGTACATTTAAATTGCCTCAATGTTGTATTGTAGGAAACACAACAAACAATTTACACCCAGCAAGTTCCCAAGAGGACTTGAATATAAATGCAGGGAGGTACTTCTGAGGCTCTATAAGACTCTGGTCAGGCCACATTTGGGTATTGTGTGCAGTTTTGGACCTTATATCTCAGGAAGGATGCACTGGCCTTGGAGTACATGGTATTCCAATGATATAAAAAACAGTTGATTAATGGATAAATATTGGCCTGTATCACCATTTCATCTTTTGTTGATATGTGGAGATGACACACACCAGTTTCTGTGTGTGATCTCAAGATCCATGACAATGTTTTTAAATGGTTATGGGTTGGTTTCAGTTTCTCTGTGGCCACATGGCCAGGCCTGACTGACAGCTCACAGCACAGTGAGCATCAACAGCCACATAATCAAACAGCATTATTTAATCAACAGCCAGGAAAGCTGGAGAGAATCCTGGGCTTCTCTCACAAACATCAAGGATTTGTTTAAAATAACAGACGGTACCTCAAATGTAATGGTAGCACCTCTGCAAAGATAGTTCTCCTTCAGTAATGCCCTCAACAGGAGTATCAGAAAAATTTAGTGGCTCAAACATTTTGAACTGAATATAAACCCACTGAACTTTTTGAATGTGATGATTGAGGTACTGGGAGGTAATTAGATGGATTTTTCATCTAAAGTGGTAGATGTGGGTACAGTTACACTTAAAAGACAGTTGGACAAGTACACAAATGGAGGAATATGGGCCAAATGCAGGCAAATGGGATTAGCTTAGTTTGGGAAATGTGGTCAGCATGGACGAGCTGGACTGAAGGGTCTGTATGACTCCATGTCTCTAAGTCCAAATTTAGAAACTTTGTATAAAGTCAGGAATGACATTTCAGTTTGCATTTAAACTGCATCCTTTCTAGCCTCATGGGCAATGTTTTCATGATACTATTACAAGAAGAGTGAGAGTTCTCCCCCAGGACACTTCTGCAGGAGTTCCGAAGGGTACTGACCCTGGACCCAACCAGAATCCACTGTTTCATTTACTTCCATCAGAAATGGAGATTTTTTTTCTCACGCCTGACAATGTTCAGAATCACTTACGACTCTTCAGATATTGAAGCAGTCCATATCCAAATGCAGCAAGACCTGGGAAATATCCAGATTTTGAACTGACATGTGGCAAGTAACATTCACACCACACAAATGACAAGCAATGACCATCTCCAACAACAGAGTATCTATCATCCTTTGACATTCAATGGTATCACCATCATTGAATTCCCCGCTAACAACATCCTGGGGGTTACCATTGATCAGAAACCAAATTGTACAAGTTATGTGAACACAGTGGGTACAACAGCAGGTCAGAGGCTAGGAATTTTGACGCATATCTTGACTCTCCAAAATTTGTCCATCATTTACAAGATACAAAATCAGGAGTGCAATGAAATACTCCTCCTCATGCTGTGATGTGATCCAACAGATTCAAGAAGTAAGTCAACTATCAAGAACAAATCAGTTTTGATTAGCACCACATTCACAAACATCCACTCCCTCCACCACCAATGCTCAGTAGCAGCATTGCATTCCACATACAAGATGCACTGCAGAAAATCACCAAGGTCCTCAGATAGCACCTTCTAGATGCGGAACCACATTCATCTAGAAGGACAAGAGCAGCAGATACATGGGAACACCACCATCACCAAGTTCCCTCACAAGCCACCTGCACACTCTGACTTGGAAATATATTGCCATTCTTTCAGTGTGCTGTATAAAAATCCTGGAACTCACTTCCTATGGCATTGTGGATCTACCTGTACGAAATGTAGCTCACCACCACTTTCATTAGGCCAACTAGGAATAGGCAATACATGTCAGCCCAGTCAGCAATGTCCATATAACATGATTGAGTATATTAAAAAAAAAATTAAGATAAGATTGGGGCTCATAGGATTTTTGTGCAAAATGGCTGCAGGGTTTTCTACATCGCAACAGTAGCTAAACTTAAAAAAAAAAATCAAAAACAGAAATTACTGAAAAAGCTCAGCAAGTCTCACAGCATCTGTGGAAAAAAAAAATCAGTGTTTACATTTTGGGTCCAGTGACCCTTGTTTATGTTTCTGATTTCCAGCATCTGCAGTTCTTTTAGCTTATATAAAAAAGTTCTCTGTATTGACCATAAAGTATGTTCAGACATTCCCGGGTCAGAAAAGGTATACGTAGACAAGTTTTTCTTTTAAATTTCAGTCGTCTCCTTTGAACTTCACTGTGTTCAACCCAAATACACACTAATTGTAATGCTTTGTCTGCTTCGAAACCTTTCAATTCTAACACCAGCTGTTATGTTACCTGAGTAACACTATCATCACAGCTATTTTAATGCCTCATTAGGGGATATTTTATGATACAGATTACACCTAGTGAGAACTAGTTGAAAACATCTAAGCTCTTTTTATTTAAGATCTTTACAGATATCAGAAAGATTTATAGTCTGGACCGTCCAGGTCAGAAGGTCTCAGACAACCACAGAAGGAACTCCTGCAGCTCTGTTGTCAGGTTAAGAGTCCAGGATTCATTAATGAAAGAGGTCACAATTCTAACTGCAGCCCTTTCCTCACCTCACAGTACATAACATTCAAACATTATTAAACCATAATGGCAAGTAAAGAAATAAATAGCAATATTCTTGCAGCCAGCTTGATCAGTATCTGTAAATATGATGCAAACATTTCAATGTGATTAAAAAAAAGAAAAATGTAAATTAATGTACAAAAATACAGGCAAACTTTGCAAGGATCTGCTCACAGCATGCCACATTTGTTCGTGAGAGAATTCTAGTGCTTTTTAAGAGGCCACACTTCTGATCAGCACAAATCTCATTTAACCTTCGACTCTTATGCAAAATTCATATGCTTTATGCCACTTAATCTCAATTACGCTGTCTGCTGCTATAAAGAGAAGTGTTGCTTTTGAGAGCAGGACTTTTAAAAGTATACCAAACTGTTCGTGTTACCCAAGGTTACCACAAATCTTTTATTTTATTTATCAGCTTACTTACAGCAATAACAAACAACTTATATTTGATTAAAAATCACACAACACCAGGTTCCAGTCCAACAGGTTTAGTTGGAGCACACTAGCTAGTGTGCTTCCAATTAAACCTGTTGGACTATAACCTGGTGTTGTGTGATTTTTAACTTTGTACACCCCAGTCCAACACCAGCATCTCCAAATCATAACTTATATTTAATACCACTAAACTAATAACAAACTTATTGGAGCATTTACTAAACACCTAGTCTCGTATGGAGAGATGAGGAAGTTAGGTTTTAAAGAAGGTCTTAAAGGAAGAAAAAGATGAAGTGGCATAAAGGTTCAGGGAGGCAATCATGCAGCTGAGGGCCTTTACAACTAAGGGCATGGCCCTTAATGGTGGAGCAATTAATATTGAAAAGGCTAGAATTAGAGGAGCTCACATACCTGGGAAAAGCAGGAGGAGATTACAGGGATGGGGAGAGTTGGGCTGTGGAGACACTTAACAACAAAGGTATAACTTCACTGGGGCCAATGCTGCTCAAAAAGGACTGGGGGGAGCTCTGAATGGGATGTTTTGCTCATTAGGACATGAACAACAAATTTGGGTGACCTCAAATTTAAGGTGGTTGGAATATGAGATGTTGGCCAAGAGAGCATTGAAATAGTCAAGTCTAGTGGTAACAAAGAGATGATTGAAAGCTTAATCAACAGATGAACTGAGGCAGAGGCAGAACTGAATGATGTTTATGGAGGTGGAAGTTGTGTTTTCTTTTCCCAGCTGTCTTGTGGCTCAGTGGTAGCAACCCTGCCTTCTGAGCCAGAAGGTTCTGGTTGAAGATACAGAGATTGAATTTTTTTTTAAAATCCCAGCTTCCCATATCTGGCACCTTGTGATATTTGCTGTTTCTATCAGAATGTGGTACTGGGTTGTTTGAGGTAGTTCACTGCCTTGCCTTTGATTTGTTTTGGGCCCAACTAGTGACTGATGATAGACTGCAGACTACTGAATAAAGGAGACACTGCTCATAGATAATAGGAATGGTACAACTACATTTGGTCATATATACTTAATGGAACTTTACCGAGTTGGGAGAGATAAATCTAGCACTTGATTCACAGCCTTGTATTCATTGGCATCACAAGTGCACATCTGAATTTTCTTAAGAGTTGAGAGTTTCTGCCTCAACCACCCTTAAATGCAATGAGTTCCAGATTCCCACTAGCCTCTGGGTGAAAACATTTTTCCTCATATCGACTCAAAACCTTCTGCTCTTTACCTTAAATCTATGCCCCCGGTAATTGATCTCTCCATCAAGAGGAATAGTTTCTTCCTGTCTACCCTATACATATATCTCCTAATTTTGTACATCTCAATCATGTCCCCTCTTAATCTCCTCTGTTCTAAGGAAAACAACCTCAAATCTCTCTTATAGAATAGAATAATAAAATCATAGAATCCCTTCAGAATGTAAGCAGGTCCTTCAGCTTATCAAGTTACACTGACCCTCCAAAGATTATCCCATCCAGATCCACACCCCTACCCTATCCCTGTAACACTGCATTTCCCATGGCTAAGCTACCTAACCTGCACTTACTTTGACTGTGGGAGGAAACCAGAGCACCTGAAGGAAACCCAAGGAGACACAGGGAGAATGTGCAAACTTTCCAGGCAGTTTCCCAAAGGTGGAATCAATCGCGGGTCCCTGTGAGGCAGCAGTGCTAACCACTGAGCTACTTTGTCACCCCATAACCAAAATTCTCCAGCTCAGTAAATCTTCTCTGTATCCTCTCCAGTGTTATCACATCCTTCCTCTAATGTGGATTCTGGAACTGCATGCAATGTTTAGTTAGTTTTCTTTATAATAAGAAGAAATTTAGTTGTAGGAAGTGTGTGGTCATTCAATAATGGATGTCTGACAGGCAGACATTTTACAAACAGTGGAGATTTTGGGGGGGAGTGGTGGCTAGATAAATCTAGATAAAGTGAGTGATCAAAGCATCATGAAAACTTGTGCTGTGATTTCATATGATGTAATCAAGGAACAACGGGTAGATGAGAAATAGGCAAATCCTTGGGGGATACTAAGACAATGGAATAGAAGCGGGACAAAAAGCCACAATCAGAGAATCACATGATAGGTGATTGGAAGCAGTGAGTTACATATGAACTGCTCCATGAATTGTTTAATATAACATCTCTGAAAAAGTTATTGCTGGAGCTGTAAACTCTGTATAATGTCATATGGTCTTGTGGGATTATATTGGGAGATAATCTCTAGACCTCAAAAGGTCATTCATTTGCCATCTATGTCCCACAATAGTTTTAGTAAAAAGTATCTAACTACTTATTGCAACATACTTAATTGCTCTCATGTAATAAACTATATCTTTGTTAAACAAGAGCCACTTCTTAGTAAGACTTACAAGAGTTGTTCCTCTACCTCTATTAACTAAATAGGCCCGTGGTTCGAGTCAAAGAGCGAAAAGTGGTGACAGCATCCTTCTGTCCATGACTACCATGGTCTGACAATGACTGTTGTACATATTACCTTTCTCCCATATACATTGACAATTATTATTCTGATTGCTAAACTTGATTTACAATAAACTTGCAGAATGAATAGGAAACAATTTTACTGTAACTATATGTGAAATGGTACATCTGAGGGGAAGAATAAAAAACTACATCCCCCATTGAGAATTATATCTCCCTACAAAAGGGGAGCAAAAGGTATTAGGGTAACAAATTCACAAATAACTAAATAGCACCAACAAACTAATTTGGCTTTTACAATTATAATCTAAATATACAGGATGAATAACTGACAAAATTACAAAAAACTTGCACAGAATTAGACTTGGGAGTATGATCTACAATTCTAGTTTGTTGTAAGATAAATAGACACACCAACAGTTGTATAAAAGATTTACAACAATCGTGCCAGAGATTATATCTATGAGGAAAGATCGAACAGGGTAAAAGTCTTTACTTTTGAAAAGAGAAGGTTGTGGTTAATACAAGACTTTAAGATTATGAAAGGATCTGACAGAGAAATTGTTTCCAAATCCAAGGCATTGCAAAGAATTTATAAGTATATAGCAGTCACTGATAAATTCGAAATGGAGCACATAAAAATATTATTTAATGGCTAAACAATGGGCTAAAGGGTGGAAGAGCCGGGGAACCAGCAAAGAAGGGAAAGCTAGATAAATGTCAGGCTGAGTAAACAACAGGATAAGTTGATAGGGTAATATGAATTTGGATGGGCAAAAGCTCAAACAGTGAATAAACACTGGCGAAGATCAGTTGAGTCAATTGATTTGAACATGAACATAGGAGGCATAGTTAGTAAGTTTGCAGATGACACCAAAATTGGAGGCATAGCGGACAGCAAAGAAGATTACCTCAGAGTATAACAGGATCTTGATCAGATGGGCCAGTGGGCTGAGGAGTAGCAGAAGGAATTTAATTTAGATAAATGCAATGTGCTGCATTTTGAAAAAGCAAATTAGAGCAGGACTTACACACTTAATGGTAAGGCCCTGGGCAGTGTTGCTGAACAAAGAGACCTTGGGGTGCAAGTTCATAGTTCCCTAAAAGTAGAGTTGCAGGTAGATAGGATAGTGAAGAAGGCATTTGGTATGCTTTCCTTTATTGATTAGAATATTGAGTTATAAGAGTTGGGAGGTCATGTTGCAGCTGTCCAGGACAATGGTTAGGCCACTTTTGGAATATTGCATGGAATTCTGGTCTCCTTCCTATTGGAACGATGTTGTGAAACTTGAAAGGGTTCAGAAAATATTTACAAGGATGTTGCCAGGGTCGGATGATTTGAGCTGTAGGGAGAGGCTGAATAGGCTGGGATTGTTTTCCCAATAGTGTCAGAGGCGGAGGGGTGACCTCACAGAGCTTTATAAAATCATGAGGGGCATGGATAGGATAAGTAGACAAAGTCTTTTCCCTGGGGTGGAGGAGTCCAGATCTAGAGGGCATAGGTTTAGGGTGAGAGAAGAAAGATATAAAAGGACCTAATGGGGCAACTTTTTCACATAGAGGGTGTATGGAATGAGCTGCTAGAGGAAGTGGTGGAGGCTGGTACACTTGCAGCATTTAAAAGGCATCTGGATGGGTATATGAATAGAGAAGGTTTGGAGGGATATGGGCCAAGTGCTGGGAAATGGGACTAGATTAGGTTAGGATATCTGGTGGGTATAGAAGAGTTGGATCGAAGGATCTGTTTCTGTGTTGTACATCTTGGATCTAACTCTAAATGGCCTGATGATGTGGTGTGGATTCTTCTTATTTTTATACTAATACATAAAACAAATTATTAAAGATCTATATTTCTCTGATAATGCCACTCATTCTAATAAGAATTGAAGAGGAAGAAATATGAGGCCATGATATATCCAGCAAGATGAACGTTTCCACCTTTGCTTAACAGCAGTTACCAAAGTTACTATCTCAGCCTCGGACAAGCACTATGGTTTACTTGCAAATGAAGGGGAAATTAAAATGAAAAATGACTGGAAATTCGGGTTCATACTTGCAAACAAAATGGAATGTGTTCCTCACAAGCTGCCAATATGCTGCCAGTTGTCATTATCATTCATTGAATCTGAGTCCAACATTTATGAATCCTACTTTGATGTGTCTCTTGTTAGGATCAGGGACAAAGCTCCTCAAAATATATTCAGAATGTAGTCCAAATCTAAACCTTATCTTATTGTGAGGGTAAGTACTAGGCATTGCACTCTGGATCAATTCAATTGGTTAAACTACCAGATTTGAAGCAAGAAACACTTTATTCATACACTACAGTTAAAATACAACAAAAAAAGAGACAAAATTGGAATAACCTAACTCTATTGGAAAACTTAACAGGATAATAGATTACTTAGCTACTAAACAGTAACTGTTCCAGGAAAGCAACATCCCATAAACACACTCTTTGCTAAGGCAAATGCAGAAAAACAGATTGTCTCACATGCAATCCCAGCAGCAGGAGGAAAAAATATCAAGCAAAAACTCTGAAAGAGAATGAAGCAGAGAGAGATGGACTACAGTTTCCCAAGCAACAACTGCTACTGAAAGCTAAAACACTAAATCCTGGTTTTGTGGAAGCTTCCTCCACCCATTCAGGCTGCTTCTATTGTTCCTACTTTTAAGAAGAAACAAGGCCTTGCAAGCTGTTTACTTCAAGGACTTTCAATAGACAACTTGTATCTCTGTCTTAAAGCTTCTCTTCAAAAAAAACCCATCACACTCTTCTCAATGAACTGAAATGTTACTTCTCTCCCAAATAGGGTGTGTGATATAATGTGATACATAAATATGATTGTAATCTTCTTATTAGTCAGGTTGTGTAGTGAGAACAATTAAATTGATATTTTATCTTTGCTTCTATGATAACATCAAGCCCAAGCAACATTTTAGCACAATCAGAGAAAATGGAAGGAAAAATAATTGTCAACCAAGATTACTGGTAAGCCACAAGCAGAATGAAATAACCAAACATCTTGGTCATGTCATGGAAATAAACACTAAGCCTGAATGGGCTCTGTTAGTTGGTAATTGATTTTGTCTTGTTGTTCGTTGGGTTTATCACTTGCACCATCTTGTGTGTCCCTGGGTCTGGCAGGCCTTACTGTGAGCTGGGAGGCTCATAGATCATCCCAAAAGCTGTCACCCTGAGATCCACAGGGTGGGTAGGCCATTGTGTGCACCTGAAGTTAGATAGGCCACCCAGATACCAGTTGCCCCAAGAGCTGGAAGTTGGGGAGGCCGTTGTTGTTTCGAGAAGAGTAATTGGGACGGGCTATCCTAGAAGTGGCCGGAAGGTGTGTCAGAACAGCTGATAGCCAGAAGTACATAGGGATGGGCTGCGATCCGGAAGGCTTATAGGATGCCCTGAGCACCATCATCCCAGGGAGGGGGCTGGGCTGTCCTAGAGGTGGCCAGAAGGTGTGTACGAGCAGTCCACAGGCCAAATGGCACATCGTGGTGGGCGAGAGCCAGATGGTACCTGGAGGCAAACTGAGAGCTAGAAGGCAGGTAGACTGTCTTCAATGCTGTCACTCCAGGCAAGTATCAGGGTGGGCTGCCCTAGAGGTGGCCGGAAGGTGTGTCAGAGCAGTCCACAGGTGGGATGGCACATCAGGGTGGGCAAGAGCCAGATGGTACATAGAGACAGACTGAGAGCTGGAAGGCAGGTAGGCTGTCCTCAGCGCTGTCACTCCAGGTAAGTACCGGTGTGGGCTGTCCTAGAGGTGGTCGGAAGGCGCGAAATGGCAATTAGGGAAGCCGGAAGGTGGGTAGGCCGTTCTGATCGCTGTTGTCCTGGGGGGTGAGGAAACAGGACAGGCTGTCCTAGAGGTGGCTGGAAGGTGTGTTAGGGTTGACCAAGAGCCGGAAGGGACAGAGGGTGGACAGAGAGCTGGAAGGAGCAGGCTGCCTTTGAGAGGCCGGAAGGTGGGAGGTACGGGTGGTTTGCTGGGTTGCCAGGGGTGTCTGTGTGTATTATGCACTGTTTTATTGTTTGGTTTATCAAATTGTCTGTGTGTGATTGCATTCATTGTTTCCGTCTTCATAATGTAAGTTGGTTGCCTGTGAATTGATTGTATGGTGGGGTTTGCAGTCTAGCTTTGCTGTCCTTTCCCCTGTAAATTGCTGTTTCTTGTATATGGCTGTTCATGTTAACTGTTTGTAATTTGCACTGGTTAATAAAATTTAAAAAAACACTAAGTATTTCCAGACACAACAAAGGCCTACACCACCTCCCCACAAATGTTGAATGTTAGAGGGTGGGGTTTATAGTCTTAAAATAGGGATCACAGGCCCTGCAAACCCTACACACACTTTATTAATTCGAGAACAACAACAAGATATACTTGTCCTTAACTTCACATGCTTCCAACTTCAATAGATTATCCTCACCAACTACATCTCTCCACTCCAGCATTACTCTAGCATCCATCTTTCCGTCTTCTTAACTCCCATTTTCGCATTCTGAAGGGACCAGCCTTACCTCATACCCTGTTTCATTTTTCATGATTTTCAACACCACCACGCTGTTACTGACACTTTGACATACAAGACAAGATTCAACTTCTGCATTTTGACCTTCTCCCTTCCCACTTCCCAAGCCCCATCCAGATGAACAAGCGATTGCTTGGTACTTCTTTCATGTAATAGGCTGTGAAACTACCCACAACGCTCACCTTTCTGCACTGAGATGACCAATTACATATGGGTGAAAGCTTGGTGGAACACATTCCATTTTGTTTCCAAGTATGAACCCAAATTTTCAGTCATTTTTCATTTTAATTTCCACTTAATTTGCTACTTTACCACTTCACTTTCAACCTCCTACACAGTTCCAATGAACCTCAAACTTGAGAAACAGCATTGTGCCTTTCAATTAAACTGTTCACAGAGTTTGAACTAAACATTGAATTCAATGTTTTAAAATCAGAACCTTTGCCCTCATTTTCCTGGACATTAGCTTTGACGATTCGACTTTTTCCAGATCATCATTTCTCCACATCTTTTATTTATTTGACAAATACGATTAGCATTTGTTTCTGTCCTGTGCTTTCAGCCTTTTGTCATTTTGTCAATGGTGAAGACATTAAATGGTGTGTTGACCTTCATAGTGAAAGGATTCAATTAAAGGAGCAGGGATGTCTTGTTACAATTGTACAGGGCCTAGTTGAGATCACACTTCGAGTACTGTGTGCAGTTTCGATCTCCTTATTTAAGGAAGGACGATTTTGCAATGATGGAAGTACAATAAAGATTTACCAGACTGATTTCTGGGATGGCAGAACTGACATATACAAAGAGAGTAGATCAATTAGGACTATGGCAGACTTTGTTTTAACCTGCATTCCTGATAAACCGGTTCATTCCTGACCCCATCTTCGAGGTGCCAGCCAATTAAAAAGTGCTGCATATCACTGGAGTTTAGAAGAATTAATGGGAAAATCTCATAGAAACTTTAAAAAATCTGATTTGGAGATGCTGATGTCGGACTAGGGTGAACAAAGTTAAAATTTTGGACTCTAAACACCAGTTCATAGTCCAAAAACTTTATTTGAAAGCACTTGCTTCTGAAAAGCCTAGATGGTGTAAATGTAGAAGGATGTTCCCAACAACTGAAGAGTCCAGATCAGAGTTCATAGTCCAAGGAGATGAGGACTAGCTCGTTTAGAACTGAGGAGAAAGTTCATTTGCCAGAGAGTGGTGAGCTGAAAAACATTGCATGTTTTTAAGAAGGAGTTAGATATAATGCTGAGGGCTAAAGGGATGAAAACGTATAAGGAGAAAGCAGGAGCAGGGTACTGAGTTGGATGATCAGTCAATACCAAACTGAATGGCTTATTTAGTTACTTAACATGATGGCTCGTCACTGAAATATATCCACCTGAGGCTGCAGATTTTCTTTGATAGTTTAACAGAAGTTTATTTCACAAGCATTATTAAAAGTAACAAAGCTAGCCATCTAAACATAGAAGTCAATTCACAAGATCTAAAATACCAGCAAAACAAAGCTTCATGCGTTCATTCCATTACTGTCCATTATTACGTCCTGAGCAAAGTACTGAGAAATTGTACACCTATCTTAACTCCTAAGGATTCTACGGATTCTTGATAGCTACATTTGCCATGCACTGCAGAACCAATTTTGTGAGACCTTTCCAAGTTTGCATAAATTTCACTCCACATGCTTCTGACAAATCTGAAAGCTGAAGCTTTCTCAGTTCCAGTAACCCACAAAAAAAAGTCATACAGCACAGAAGTATCTAACTTGTCCATGCTGACCAGGTATCCCAAACTGAACTAGTCCCATTTGCTTGTGTTTGGTCCATGCTGCTCTAAACATTTCCTATTCAGGTACCTGTCCAAATATCTTCTAAGTGCAATTGTACCCACCTTTACTACTTCCTCTGGCAGCTCATTCCATACACCACCACCCTCTGTGAGAAAAAGTTGCCTTTCATGTCTCTTTTACATCTTTTCGCCTTTCACTTTTGGATTCCCCTACCGTTGGTAAAAGACCTTTGTTATTCAACCTTTCCATGCCCCTCATAATTTTATAAACCTCTATAAGGTCACCCTTCAACCTCCAACGCTCCGGGGAAAAAGACACAGCCTATTCAGCCTCTCCTAATAATCCAATCCTGGCTACGTCCTTGTAATATTTTTCTTCACCCTTTCTAGTTTATCAACAGCCTTTCTATAGTAGGGCAAACAGAACTTTATGCAGTCTTTCAGAAGTGGCCTCACCAATGTCTTGTACAGCTGCAACATGATGTCCCAACTCCTATACTCAATGCTCTGACCAATGAAGGCAAATGCCTTTTTTACCATCCTCTCTACAAGCGAGGCTGCTTTCAGGGAACTATGAACCAGCACCCTGAGGTCTCTTTGTTTGATGACACTCCCCAGGACCCTACCATTAATTGTGTGCATCTTGTCCCAAACTCTCCCTGTTTGGAAGTTGCATAAACTTATCCCTTCTGCTGAGGTGACTTGTTCCCTGAGCTGCTTGGAATTCCTGAAAGAGAGAAATTAAAATCAATCCTATTTCTTCTGAAATGAATTAAAAACTTGCTCAATCTGAGATTCTTCTGACCTAAAAACAAAGATAATGGTTTTACATGTTTACTGTACCTGTTGTCAACCCAACAGTATAAACCTCTTTCTATTAGATTAGATTACTTACAGTGTGGAAACAGGCCCTTCGGCCCAACAAGTCCACACCAACCCACCAAAGCACAATCCACCCAAACCCATTCCCCTACATTTACCCCTTCACCTCACACTACAGGCAACTTAGCATGGCCAATTCACCTAACCTGCACATTTTTTTGGACTGTGGGAGGAAACCGGAGCACCCGGAGGAAACCCACACAGACACGGGGACAATGTGCAAACTCCACACAGTCAGTCACCTGAGGCGGGAATTGAACCCGGGTCTCTAGCGCTGTGAGGCAGCAGTGCTAACCACTGTGCCACCGTGCCGCCCACAAGGGTGTGAAATTTCCTGTATCCTGATAATTGCTAGATTTAATAACTATTCCAGAAAGATTCTCTAAATTTGTTTTTATGTGAAAAATGTAAATCCTGCATAGAAGTAACCTACAGTCTCTATTGTTCTATGAATTAAGTTGTTTAAATCAAGAAAAATGTAAATCATGGTGTTGTTGACAGAAAATGACTGACTTCCTGTTTCCAGACATTAGATGAGGATTTTCTTCATGAAGGACCAGTCAAAATCTTTGGATTGCTCTCTGATATTCACCCACTTTCAGCCTTAGCTCAACATTACTGCTATTATATTTGAAGTGAAAAAGTTGTGTTGATATCCTAGCCCTCAAACACATGAAGAACGGAAAGCTACCTGAACTCCTGTTTCACATGGTGGTCTGAGCAAAATTTGATATTGACTCTCAGCTAATTTTTAAAATAGATTGCTCACAGGATATGAGCATCACTGGTTAGGCCAGAATTTGTTGTACATTCTTAATTGCCTAGAGTCACATGTATGCTAAACAAGGTGTGGATGATGTAAGATTTCCTTCCCTGAAGGACATTAGTGAAATGGAGAGGTTTTACCATGATAAGCAATTATTACAGGGTCACCCCTATCCTTAGCTTCTTTTTATATTGCAGACTTTTTATTTTAAATTGAATGCAAATTTCACTATCTGCTATTGGAAGGGTTTTGAACTCATGTCTCCAGAATATTAAATTGGGGATCTGGATTACTCGTCCAATGATGTCTCCATTACATTACCACTTCCCCAACAGCTGCTAAGGAGCTGCAAATGGGTTTTCTCATCTGCTTACTGATTGGGAGGGGGTCTAAGTATCTAGCTGATCTGGTCTGGAATAACAAAGGATATGGAGGTGAAACAGCTGATTTTTATGCACCTTTTATCATAATATACAGAAAGAGAAATAAAAATTGGAAAATAAAGACATTTAGCACACTTGCCTTCATTGCTCCAACCTTTAAGTATAGGAGAAACCCTAATCATCCAACCCTTGGAGGAAAAACGCTTTATCTTTTGCTTTGGGAATCCAACCACACGGGATCAATGTAAATTTCAGCAGTTTCCTAATTTCCGCCCCCCCCCCCCCCCCACCTTATCCCAGATCCAACCTTTCAACTCGGCTCCACCCTCATGACCTATCCTACCTCTCCATCTTCCTTCCCACCAATGCGTTCCATCCTTGTCTCCAACTTATCACCATTACCCTCACCTTCATCTACCTATCACACTCTCAGCTACTTTCCCCTAGCCTCACCCCCCTCCCACTCATCTCTCAGCCCCCGGCTCAGAAGTCTCATTCCTGATGAAGGGCTTATGCCCAAAACATCAATTCTTGGATGCGGCCTGATCAGTTTTTCCAGAACCATACTCTCGACTTTGTACAGGACATTGGTGAAGTCTCTTCTGGAGCACTGTGCAGTTCTGATCGCCCTATTATAGGAAGGATATTATTAAACTGGAGAGAATTCAGAAAGGATTTACCAGGATATTGTCGGGAATGGAGGAATTTGCAATAGAAAAATAGACTGGGACTCTTATCCCTTAACCTCCTATGGTGCAGTGAAGATCTTGTTGATTAGATTAGATTCCCTACAGTGTGGTAACAGGCCCTCCGGCCCAACAACTCCACACTGACCCACCCAGACCCATTTCCCTCTGACAAATGCACCTAACACTATGGGCAATTTAACATAGCCAATTCACCTGAACTGCACATCTTTGGACTGTGGGAGGAAACCCACACAGAAAAAATGTGCAAACTCCACACAGTGCGGTCACCCAAGGCTGGAATTGAACCTGGGACCCTGGTGCCGTGAGGCAGCAGTGCTAGCCACTGAGCCACCATGCTGCTAAGGTGAGGTTTATAAAATCATGGGAGACACAGATAAGGTGAATGACAAGAGTCTTTTCCCTAGGCTGGAGGAGTTCAAAATCATGGGGCATATTTTTCAGTTGAGAGGAGAAAGGACATGAGGGATAACTTTTTTTAAACGCAGTGTGGTTCTTGTATGGAATGAACTGCCAGAGAAAATTGCGGATGCAGACACAGTTACAACATTTAAAAGACATTTGAATGAATTTATGAATGGGAAAGGTTTGGAAAGATGTGGACCAAGCGCAATCAAATGGGACGAGTTTAGTTTGGAAACACAGTCAATGTGGACTGGTGGATCAAAGAGTCTGTTTCCATGCTGTACAACTCTTTGTCACAAATTGAGTAAAAGAAGAAAAAGGTGAGAGCCATTTTTAGATCTCAAACAAGCAATTTATTGCATACAGGTATGGGAACTAACAGTCTAATATATTTCTTTTCACCTCCTGGACAGATTGGTAAGCAAAGCATTGCATTAAAAATGATTGCATTGTTAAAAGGACATTTATTCCATTAATTTTGAATCAATGTGCAAATCTCAAAGTTCTCACAAACAATGGAAGAAGAAATCTGCAATTTCCTCATTTGCACCAGCAAAATAGCAGATTAGCATAAATCAACCAGGGGATTCTGGGGATCTACACTCACAGCATGTTTCTGACTGTCCTCTCTGATTTGTACATTATTAATGGCATGTGTTGTTCACGTATCGTTATTTTTCCAAGAAGATTTGAGATTTACAGCAGAAGTTATTTTGAACATTGTAAATCCTCTGTGGAATAATTTATTCTTATCAAAGTACCAAAGTAAGGATTTTACCATAAAATAAAATTGAAATCCATTTAGAGGTTGCATTGTATTTATGCAGAGATTGCATTTGTATCTTTGGATATAAGTGTCTTCGGTCTAAACAAATATGAACAAATCCTCCAATAGTTCTTACAACATTGATATCTAAGCTGTTTTCATGTAACAATATTTGGAAGATATGGTATAAATATCAGCAACAAGGTAGCTTGTCCATCTTTTTGAAAAAGAGCAGTTTGACTTTATAGAAAAGTCTTTAATTCAAACTTATGCTGGAAGCAATATTAATCCAATGCATAGAATCCAGGTCACAGTGATATACAGCATGGAAACAGACTCTTCAGTCCAACTTGTCCATGCTAACCACAATCCCAAACTAAACTAGTCCCACGTGTCTGTGCTTGGCCAGTATCCCTCCAAATGTTCTCTATTCATAGAAACATGGAAAATAGGTGCAGGAGGAGGCCATTCAGCCCTTCAGAGCCGCATCACCAATCAATATGATCATGGCAGATTATGCAATTTCAATATTCCATCCCTGGTTTCTCTCCATACCTCTTGATCCCTTTAGCCGCAAGTGTCATCTCCAGCTCACTGTTGAATATTTAACAAACTGGCCCCAACAACCTTCTGTGGTAGAGAATTCAATCCTTAAAAAAAAACGTGCATTGGCAGAGATAAAATTCTTCTTGCACTAAGTGATGGGGGGGTGCACATCTTTAAAGGCAAATCATTCCCATCAACAAGATGGCCAGGCAGCTCAAGCATCAATCAGACTTTTTCGGGCTGAAGTTCCACCCTGCCTGAAACTGCAGGCTAGTCACAAGTTGCAGCCTGTTTGAAATGGAGAGAATCAAGGAAGACTATGACTGGGGTATTGTGGGGTGAGGATTGCAGGGACAGAGGCATCAGGAGAATGGAGGGAGCCTGACATTCAGTTGTCCTCTCCTCACCCCCACTGCCCTCAAAGTTGGGCAAATGGATGTTTCCCCTTAAAACTCAGTTGGCACATCACAGTGGTTTTGCTGTTGAGAAAACATCCACTTTTCTCACCCACCAAGATGGCAGCTAACTGAAAGACAAACCCAAGTTGCTGGGAAAACTCAGCATCTATGGAGAGAAAGCAGAATTGATCATTCTGAAATATTGGTTCTGCTTTCTCTCCACAGCGGCTGCCAGAGTTGAGTTTCTCCAGCAATTTGTCTTTGCTTTGGATTTCAAGAATCTGTAGGTCTTTGTTTTTTGGAAGCCAACTGGGCTGGCAGTGAGTTGAGGCACTTAGTTTTAATTGAGAACTTAAAGGCAAAAATGGATAGCAGGTTAGGAAGGTCAGCAGCAGACCTATCTGTCAAAAAACCTGAATTTTGAAGTGACAGGAAGGGAGGAGGTACCTTTCCAGTGCCAACCCAACTGACTATTTTTCCTTCCAACACTGCTCAACAACTTCTAGCAAGGACAAAATACCGCCCATGGAGTTTCCTCTGGTGATTTACACTTCACGTGCTTTAAGGATCATACTCAAATGTTCTTGTTCCATTTTCCAATCAAATGCTAACAAAAAGCTATGAACTATTGCTGCCTACACCTTCCATACCCACCCCCGAAAGCATCTCCTGTACCACCCATCCTTGTTTTATTCCAGACTAGAATTTCCAACTACTTCAGTTCTAAGGAAGAGTCACGAGACCCGAAATGTTGACTCTGATTTCATTCCACAGATGCTGCCAGACCAGCTGAGCTTTTCCAGCAATTTTTGTTTTTGTTTTTGATTTCCAGCATCTGCAGTTCTTTTGGCTTTCTTACTTAAGCATACAGAAAGCAGAAAAGATAACCTACCTGGCACTTCAGTTCCTGAACAGTATTTCATTTAAAGTTCAACATCAAATTTGACTCAGAATTGCATATGAAGCAGGAACCCTAAGTCACATCCTCTCCCTCAGGCATTTGTGTTGGGAGACTTGAACATACAACCTTCTGATTCTGAAGTCACAGCACTAATGTTGAGCAATGGCTGACACTTAGCAAATATGCAAGGTTGACCCAAAGACTGTGACATGTCCTTAAATGGAGAAAATCATCATGTCACATTAGAAACAAAAATGCAGACATTCCCTATCAGTAGCATTAGGATACACACCATTCAGGATTTCATCCACTTAAATCACAGAATGACAGAATTGAAGAGGACATTAAAGCTGAGCTCCAGAACAAATTAATTCACTGATGAGAAATTTAAGAGGCATGACCCAAAAATAACAATCAACAGAATTTTTCCAATGCCTATTATGTGCAACTTTGTCATGTTTATTTGCATCAACAATGCTAACCTTAAGTTTCTCAAATGTTACATTTGTGCCAAAAGAGTAGGAATCACAATCATCCTTAAAAGTAGGCTGTGTATTGTGTTTAAATAAATGCTGCCTGCTAGCTGAAGAATACGCATTTATATTGTGCCTTATCTCATCTCTCAGGAACATCCCAAGGTGAATCATATTGTCGATCACTAAAGATTCTCAGACCTCTTTAGCATGACAAATACACTAAGGGGAAGCCACATTAATTCTCATATGGACTTTCTTATTCTATGAGAAAGTTTAAAACTGTGGAAATTAGTCTCTGAATTTGGGTAGGTAGTGATGAACAATGTTGCAGCAGCAAGTCGGGCTAATTATATTTTTTACTGCTTTTGTTTCGACTGAATTGCCTTGACTTGAATATGTCTATTTTCCTTGGAAATGACGCCTCCCTCTGCCTTGTTCACAGTACCTCCGGCACTCAGATCAGCAATGAAAAAATTAATATAGGAAATGCCTCTGCTAGACTATCACAGATAGGACAGGGCACAGGAAAGTCAGATTCTTTGTCTTCAAGCTATTTTTCTTGACAGCAAGACAACAATGATGCAAAGGTAGAAACAATGTCAGTGTCTTGATGGACTCAGATTTCATTTAGATTTAATTTTGTTACTTTAATCAAACTTTATAAAATAACTTGGTTGTTTTATTGCTTTCTTTTAGAAAGGGCGATGAAAGCACTATTGAAAATTCAGATAATAATCAAGGTTGAAGCATTTCCATGAAGCAATGGTGTCACAGCCATGAGAGGTGATATCAGATTGATCATCATAAAATATTTAAACAAATAAAAGCAATTATCTATATGTAATGCAAGGTAATTTGTATGGCTAGGGGTTATTACTTTATTTAGAGGGAATAGAGGAAATGGCATTCACAGTTAGTTTGTTCCTTCAAAGCTTACGTTTTGGTTTCTGGAAAAGTGGCGGGGAAATTATGTAACCAATTAAATATTACAGGTTCTCGGGATTGAACTGTGTGTCATGAAGGATACGTGGATATTTTTAAAATTGGGCTTCTATATGCTGAAGTAAAATAATATTAATCAGGCAGTTTCCACACGGGATGGGAGTCGTGTTCTGCCAGGCTGCCCTCCCAGGTGAAAGTGCAAATTACATCTCTATTTTAAAAATTAATGGCAAAGTACAGCAATGTATAAGGTTGGGAATGTGCAATATTTCAGTTTCCAGCTGAATTAAAAAAAACATAGGTGCACTTTCGGAGTAATCGTTCACTAATCAGATAAATGATCACACAAATATTTTCAACATAGGTTAAAATTGTAAAATGTGGTATACCTTCAATATTTTACAGGCATTTTGCACTCCTGGGACAGTCCCCTTCAATGAAGAGAAGTTAAGGAACCATTTAATAGAGGTAGAAATTATAGGAAACAAATTTTAAGGGAATAAATAAGGTAAAACTCTTTCCACTTAAGGAGTGTTGTGGAACAGAGGGATCTTGAAGTTCAGGTGCACGGTTCTCTGAAAGTGGAGTCACAGACAGACAGGGCAGTGTAGAAGGCTTTTAGTACACTGGCCTTCACCAGTCAGGGTACTGAGTATAAAAGTTGGGAAGTTACGTTGCAGTTATAGAGGGTGTTGGTGAGGCCACACTTGGAGTATTGTGTTCAGTTTTGGTCACCTTGTTATGGGAAGGATGTTAATAAACTGGAAAAAGTGCAGAAGAAATTTACAAGGATATTGCCTGGACTCAACGACCTGAGTTATAGGGAGACTTTGGACAAGCTAGGGCATGTTTCTTTAAAGAATAGCAGACAGAGGGGTGTAAGATCATGAGAGGCATGGATAGGGTGAATGCACGCAGTCTTTTTCTCAGGGTTGGGGAATCGAGGACTAGAGGGCATCAGTTTCAGGTCAAAGGGAACCTGAGGGGCAACTTTTTTACAGACAGGGTGGTACGCATATGGAATGAGCTGCCAGTGGAAGCTGTTGAAACAGGTACATTAACAACATTTAAAAGCCATTTGGACAACTACATGGATAGGAAAGGATTAGAATGATATGGGCCAAGCACAGGGAAATGGGGTCAGAGTGGATGGACATTTTGGTTGGCATGGACTAGTCTGAGCCAAAAGGTCCTCTCTGTGTGCTGTAGGATTCTATGACTCTTTAGGAGAAGCGATGGTCTAAAGCTATTATGACTGGACTGTTTATCCAGGCAACCAGGTAAGGTTCTTAAGAGCCAGCTCCGAATCTCTCTATGACAGATGGTGGAATCTGGATATTTAGAATCTAATGATGGCCATGAATCCACTATCAATTATTGGAAAACCCCTCTGGTTCACTAATGTCCTTGAGGGAAGGAAATGCTATGCTTACCCAGTCTGGCCTACATGTGACTCCAGACCCACAGTAATATAGTGGACTTGCAACTGCTCTCTGGGCAGTTAGGGATGGGCAATAAATGCTGCCCTGGCCAGTAAGTAATGCCCTCATCCCATGAATGAATAAAAGAAAATGACAGGAGAAGGATAAATCACAGGCACAGATTTGAGATCAATTGTAAAGGGACCAGAGGAGGAAAGTCAAATTTTTGTTTTAAATGTGGTAATTTGTTATTATCTGTCATTCACTGCCTTTAAAAGGTTAGTGAGAACAGAGAGAATTGGTGATATTCTTGAAAAAAGAATACTGCTATGGTGATGAGCAAGGGATTGGGACTAATCGGATAGTTCTTACAAAGTGTCAGAATGGATATCTATTTTCTAAAAATAAATCCCAAAAATTAACTTCAAAATATTTCTAATAATTGCTTTTGAATCACAGGAAACATTGTGTGTGTGCTATACTGTTAAAATTGCATGAAGAATGTACCACAGTTGCCAATGTATTAAACTGTGAAGCCTTGAAAAATTCCTTCAAAAATAGGAGTCCCATTAGAGTTACTTAGATTTAGTTTATCCAGTCTTGTGTGGGACAATGGGTTGCACAACAACTCCCAATACATCATCATTATTTTTACTGCAGCTCAAGCAGTGACCTGCACTTCATTGTCTCTCTTTAAATGTACTTTATCACTTCTTTCTCATCTGGTCAAATAGATTAGATTAGATTTCCTACAGTGCGGACACAGGCCCTTCGGCCCAACAATCCACACTGACCCTCCGAAGAGCAACCCACCCAGACCCATTCCCCTACATTCACCCCTAACACTATGGGCAATTCACCTAACCTGCTAAGTTTGCATATCTGCTGTGCACTCCTTGTAAAATTCATAGAGGCTCCTATAATGGAATTTCATTGATGCACCACTGATTAATTACTTAATGGATGGCACGATAGCTCAGTGGTTAGCACTGCTGCCTCACAGCACCAGGGTCCCAGGTTGAATTCCAGCCTCGGTTACTGTCTGTGTGGAGTTTGCACACTCTCCCAGTGTCTGCGTGGGTTTCCTCCAGGTGCTCCAGTTTCCTCCCACAGTCCAAAGATGTGCAGGCCAGGTGAATTGGCCATGCCAAATTGCCCATAGTGTTGGGTGCATTAATCAGAGGGAAGTGGCTCTGGGTGGGTTACTCTTCGGAGGGTCGGTGTGGACTGGTTGGGCCGAAGGGCCTGTTTCCACACTGTAGGGAATCTAATCTAATCACAAACTCTGGGAGCAAAATAAGCCATTCATCCCATCAATTATTCTCCACTATTCAATGAGATCATGGCTGATCTGACAGTCCTCAACTATTATTGAACAAAAATCTATCTCTTCCTTGAATATTCTCAATAGCCCAGCTTTTTCCTAATTACCCAGCTTTGACAGCCAACTGCAAGAATGAATTCTACAAATTTACTATCTTTTGAGAGAAAAAATTCCTCCTTATCTGTGTGAAGTGCGCAACCTCTTATTCTGAGATCATACCATTTTGTCTTAGACACTTCCATAAAGAGAAACAAATTCTCTGCATCCAACCTGTGAAGTTACCTCAGGATCTGACATGTTTTCAATGAGGTCACTGTTCAGTCTTCTAAATGCCAGAGAATACAGTCTTACTGAGCCCAAGGTACCCTTAAACCAGGAGAGGTTTTCTAAAATTTTAAAATGAATTTCAAGTTCCTGGTTCAACTGAGATGAGGATAGAGGAGGCAGAAACCACATGAAGCTTGGGGACACAGCAGTTTGATAGATATGGAGACATAAAGAAGAATTAGTTTATTTTATCAATTCACGGGATGTGGATATCATGGGCTATACGAACACTTATTGCCCATCCCTAATCCTCCATCATTGCATTTCCTATCGCAATGAGGGTGGGGAATTAGGTAAGATATGGAGGTGGGGGAAAGCCACTTGATGTCTGCTTGAGATTGGTTACATGGAGCACAGTCCTCTACAAAAATAATATGGATTGCAAGGCAATCAGTACTCCACCATATTGTTTCAGATTTCAGAATAACTTAAATTGGAAACCTTTATACATAATTGTGCATTTGTATGCCTCAGGTACTTGTCGGACCAATAGCACACAGCTTATAACTATCAGAGGATCTTTATTTATTGTTCATTGGGGCTGTTAAGGTACAGGGTAATGTCCCAGGAGGCTGAGGTTCAAGTCCCACCTATTCAAGAGGTATATAATAACATCTTTAACCAAATTGATTCGGAAAATATCCTATGCGTCAATAGGGCCTCTCATGGTGCAGCGGCAGAGTACCTACCTCTGAGTCAGCAGACCCAGGTTCAAGTCCTATCTGCTCCAAACATGTGCAGTAATGTCTATGAACAGAATGATTACAAATTTTCTTTGTGATACATGGGGGGTGGGGGGTCGTTGTTTGAGGTGTAGTGCTAGTGTTCCTATCTCAAAGCCTTGAGGCTTGGGTCCAAACCCCACCTGTTCCAGAGGTGTGCAATAACTTCACTGAACAGTTTGCTTAGTCAAATACATAATGATACAACGAAAGTACCTACTCAATGGCAGGAATGGCCGGGAGGAAGATAACTTTCCTCTAGCGTCTCAATTCATTTTTATTGTGTCTCAACAAAATGCATATATTAGTTGGAGTGTTATGACATTTAATAATGGGTATTAAATAAGATTTCTGGTACATTTAAATCAAAAACAAAAGATCAACTAACCACACAAAACCCCAAAATCTAAACAACTACAACTCTCATTCTCCTTTGGACATAAACATGAGTAAAGATGAATGCACTCAGGTATTAAGAATAGCAAGAAGGAAATCATATGTTTCATTTTGATAAAGTTGATCCTTTATAATGCAAGTATTGCAAGCCTAATGGATTTTCCTTTGTGGTTCTTCGAAGATAAAATTTAAGTTTGAAATTTCTAGGTTTGGCATGGATTTGTGACTAAGTAGAAGTAGGTAAAAGCAAATTGGTCTCCCTCACAGTCTGAGTAAACTGTGTGTTTCGGCAGAGTTTTGTTCTTGCTGGAGGAACATATATCCTGTTAGCCTCTGGACTGGCTTGTCTCTGGCTGATTCTTGGATTAAGAAGATTTATTAGTTAAAATCAGTTTCGGTGAGTTGACCACATGATCAACAATTCTTTGGTCTATTCAAATGATTCTAAATTATAATCCACAGCTGCATAAGAGTGAATGTTCACACCTTCTTGAGATAAACCAGTTTCTCCACATTCTCTTCATTAAGTTTCAAGCTTGCAGAGACTGAGTCAGGGTAGTGAGGCAAGGGACCACTGAATGTGAGACTTTGTGAAAACACAGGCAACAAGAGTTTTACATTCACAATTTATTTCATATCCAGCATGCCTGACTGAGGGGAGAGCACTTCACCAGCAGTTATTTACACTATACGTTCCACACACCTGAGTTAGCTCCCAAATAAAACTAGATCACCCCTCTCTCTGGACACTGTTGTAGCACACTATTGACTGTTTAAAGCAAATTTCTAAAGGTCCCATTGGATAAGGTTCATGTATGGGCGTGACATAGATTTGACAAACACCTTGCTTGTAACATAAGATTCAAAATGCCTGCAATCCCCACATGATCTCTCAGTGCTTGTAATTCAGCCACGGGAATGCAATTTTTAAAATCTGATTGCATATCAATCAAATCTAAATCATACATTGTCACTATAAATATAAATATATATTACAGAGTGGCCTTTGCAGAGTTTAAAAGCATCTGCTCCAAACGTAAGATTCAACTTATTCCACATAAAAGCAGATTATCTACTATATCATACAGTCCTATCTCCCTCTACATAGCTGGATCAAACTCTGGAGCACATTTAGAGTAAATTGTTACCTGTGCTTGTCCTTTCTGATTGATCATTCTTCTTTATCTTGTCTGGCCTTTTGTTAACAGCTTGAGTCCACGATACACATTAGACTATGCCTTAGACTCGATGCTACTTTCTCCCCACCCCCACCCCCCTCTCATTTATCTCTCCACTCTGCAGGCACCCTGCCTCTATTCCTGATGAAGGGCTTTTGCCCGAAACGTCGATTTTCCTGCTCCTCGGATGCTGCCTTACCTGCTGTGCTTTTCCAGCACCACTCTAATCTAGACTTGTCCATGAAGTTAGTTATTGGAGCACCCTATGTATTTCCTGCTACTTTTTTGAGATTAGAAAAACCAGGCAAAACCATCTAAAATTCATACCCAAAATTAAACTTCAATCTTTGACATTTCAATTATATCAGCAGTATTCAACCTTAAAAAATCAGACTACTGTAATCAAGCATAATTCCAATCAAAGTCTTCAATCATAATAAATAAATTAATCTTAGCCAACTGTTCAAAATAAGTAACTGAGCTAGAATAGATGTGACTGAGCAGCTATAGCTGTTAAATAAAATATATTTATATAAATATTTACCATTCATATTTTCACACGGGAATATAATACGGGCTGTTAGGCAGATAATCTCCTGAACAATTTTACAACTAGAAACGTTAGGAGATTCAGATAACAGTTTGTACATGAAAGTGGCTGTTTTCAAAAGGGAATTTCCAAAAGTAGAAAGAGTGATGAAGTCCAGAATAATCTGCATTAAAGATAATATCCTAGATAAACATTTGGAGAATAGAAATACAAATATTTGAGTTAGGGAAAAACGCGAAGGGGCTATTGTTCACCAAATAAATATAGATTGGAATAATGGAGTTGAATATAATTGCTGCATCCAGAGTTTTCTAAATCTGGACAACTACAAGAAAGTTTGATGAACTGAAGCTAAGTGGCACAATAAGGAATCCCATAGCATGCCGTTTGTATGTCTATAAATTAGTATTTTCACTGACATTTATTTGTGAAGACGCGAAGTAACAAAAGATCATGAAATGTTAACACTTTTTCCATCTCTTACATTTGTTATGAACCTAGCGGATGGTAATACCAAATAAGGCTGATCCCAGAATGATGGTCTGTCCCTGAAAGTATACACAAGAGACCATGAACATTCTTTTAACAAGACAACAAAATTATTACACATAGAGGGAAAACATTATGTTTCACAATGCAAGAATTATTGGAAATGGTCTTACTGCAAATATCAGAAATGAATAGGAGAAAGTGAGGACTGCAGATGCTGGAGATCAAAGTCAAAACGTGTGGCACTTGAAAAGCACAGCAGGTTAGGCAGCATCCGAGGAGCAGGAGGCTCAATGTTTCAGCCATAAGCTCTTAATCAGGGATGATGGGGGGGCAAGAGGGCTGAGAGATAAAAGGGGAAGGGGGTGCATCTGGGGGAAAGGTAACTGAGAATGTGATAGGTAGATGAAGGAGGGGGTGGTAATGGTGATATGAGGGGGAAGGGTGGAGTGGAGAGGTGAGAAGGAAGTTGGACAGATAGGACATTTCAAGAGGGCGGTACTGAGTTGGAGGGTTGGATCTGGGATAAAGTGGGGGAGGGGAGATGAGGAAAGCAGTGAAATTGACATTGATGCTGTGTGGTTGGGGAGTCCCAATGAGGAAGATGAAGTGTTTCTCCTCCAGGCATTGAGTGGCTTGGATTTGACAATGGAGGAGGCCCAGGACTTGCGTGTCCTTGGCAGATTAGGAGGAGGAATTGAAGTTGGCCATTTGGCAGTGGGGTTGTTGGGTGTATGTGTCCCAGAGATGTTCACTGAACGTCTCTGCAAATTGGAGTCCTTTCTCCCCAATGTAAAGAAGACCACATTCGAAGCAACAGTGTTTGGATGTGCAGAAAAATCTCTGCCAGATGTAGAAGGATCCTTTGAGGCCTTGGATGGAGGTGAGGACGAGGTATGGGTGCATGTTTTACACTTCTTCCGGTGGCAAGGGAAGGTACTGGGAATGGAGGGTGGGTTGGTGGGGAGCGCGTGGACAAGGGAGTCATATTTGGAATAGTCTTTTCGGAATGCTGATAGGGGTGGAAGGGAAATACATATATCTGGTGGTGGGGTCTGATTGTAGGTGGTAGAAATGGCACAGAATGATATGTTGTATCCAGAGATTGGTGGGCTGGAAGGTTAGGACCAAGGGTTCTATCTTTGTTGCAGTTGGAGGGGTGACTTTCAAGGGCAAAGATGCAGGAAGTGGAGGAGATGTGCTGGAGGGCATTGTTGACTTTGTGGGAAGGGAAATTGCAGTCCTTGAAGTAGGAGGCCATTTGGGATGTTCAGAAATAGTCAGCCCTTTTACTCTCACCAACAACCGATCCTCAAACTTCAATGAACAGGAACACTATTTCCACATCAGACTCTGTTATTGAGTGGTGATGGATGTAATTGGTTTCTTTTTGGCAAACATTTGCATTCTTTAAAAGCTATTTATTTAATTAAACTGTTTTCCTGAGACCCATAGATAAAGTACAAATACAGATCATTTAGTTCTCAAAATGACATAGCCAAGCATCTCTACTTTCTGCGCATACTGAGGAAAGCCCACTTCCCTTCCCCCATCTTCATCACATTCTACAGATTTGGAGATGCTGGTGTTGGATTGGGGTTTACAAAGTTAAAATCACGCAACACCAAGTTATAGTCCAACAGGTTTAATTGGAAGCACTAGCTTTTGTAATGCTGCTCCTTCATCAGGTGATTGTGGAGTATTGTAAGACACAGAATTTATAGCAAAGGTTTACACTGTGTTGTAACTGAAAATATATATTGAAAAAGACCAGGTTTGTTTGTTAAGTCTCTCATCTTTTAGAAAGACCATGTTGGTTTCATGTTGGGAATTGCATTGTCCCAGATTGTAAGACCCTACAGCTGTGAGGACAGCTGGGAAGATCATCAGGGTCTCTCTTCCTTCCATTACATACATGTATAACACATACTGCATCTGAAAAGCTAAGAGCATTTACACCCCTCACTCAAACTCTTCTCCCTCCTGCCATCTGGCAGAAGATACTGGAGCATTCTGTCTCTCATGGCCAGATTGTGCAACATTCCATCCCCCAAGCCATTAGGCTCTTTAACACAACATGATTGAACTCTTTTCCATCTGAAATTCTTTGCACGACTTTGAATTGCTGCTGGAAAAATGTCTATTATCTATCATTCTTCTATTACACTGTAACTTACGTATTTTGCACCTTTTATGCACTTTATGCCATGTACGATTGTGGAATTTGTGCTATTCATGTCGCACCTTCAGTCCTGGAGGAATGCTGTCTCATTTTTACTATATCAGTTGTATATGATAGAAATGACAAAAAGCTACTCTACTCTACTTTTAAACACATTTTCCCCAGACTTCTTTATCTGGATCTTTTCTCGAACAAGCATTACACCAATGCTAGACTTATTTTCTTCTGTCTATGACAGATAGAGAGACTGCTAAACTGCATGGATAATGCTTTAGGCATTTTTCTCTGAATACCCTGCTTCGCTCTCTGAAATGTAATATCCTCATTCAAAAAGAGAAAACAAAAACAGTTAACTTTAAACTACTTGGCTTAATATCATGAGCAAAGTTAGAGTTAATTCTAGAGAAGTTATAGCAGATCATTTCGAAATACATGTTACGAACAGAGGCGGCATGGCTCAGTGTAGGGGAAACCATTCTTTTATTATTTGTTAAGGCGGTAACAAGCAGGATAGATAAAGGGGACCAGTAGATGGAATATATATGGATTTCCAAAAAGTGCTTACAACATGTTCTATTTAATGCTATTTAAAAGAGCCCATGGTGTTCAGGATTACTATGAATAGGGGATTGGTTAACTAGGAGAAGATAAAATTGTAAAAAAAAGGACCATGTTCAGGGTGGCATCCTGCAACCAATGACCTGCGACAGGGATCAATGCTAGAATCACAGATAGTTACAATATACAATGACTTGAATGAGAGAAATGAATGTACTATCACCACATTTATGGATTTCAGACAAATGATGAGAATGATATAAAAAGTCTACAAAGGAATATAGATCAATTGCAAGTGGGGAGAAACTTGGCAATTGTAATATAATGTGGAAAAATGTGAGTTCATGCAATTTGATTTGTAAGAGTATAGTGCTGACTATTATTTACATGGAGAAACACTGCAGGAAGCTATGGCACAGAAGGATTTAGAAATCCTCATGCATAAATCAAAAAAAAAAGCCAGCATAAAAAATCAGCAGGCAATAAGCAGACAATTAGAATGTTGGGCTCTATTTCAAAGGTAATGGAGTGTAAAAATAGTAAAGACTTGCTAAAATCTTTTAAGGCACTGGTCAGACCACAACTGGGATACTATGAACAGTTTTGGTCGTCCTATCTCAGGAAAGATACAGTGGTATTGGAAATAGTTCAGAGAAGGTTCTCTCAGTTGATCTCAAAAATGGAGGAATTTTCTTACGAGCAGAGGTTAAGTACTTTGGGTGTATGCACACTGGAGTTTAGAAGAATGAGGGGTGATTTTATTGAAACATACAAGTTCCTTTGAGGCCATGCCAAAAGAATCTAGGACCAGACAGCATAATTCCAGAGGAAGGGGTTGCACATTTAAGACACACATGAGGAGGAATTTTTCCTTCATGAGAATAATAAATCTGTGGAATATTTATCCATAAAAAACTGTAGAGTATGGGTCAGAATGCTGATAATAGTCAGTACTATACTCTTACAAATCAAAGTGCATGATCTCACATTTCTCCACATTATGTTAAATCTGCCAAGTATCTGCCTACTCGCAATCGATCAATATTCAAGGCTGAGAGAGACAGCTTTTTACTCTTTAAGGGTTAAGGGGAAAAGGCAAGAAAATGCAGTTGAGGATTATAGTGATTTCATTGTAGAGTGGAGCAAGTTTGAAGAGCCAAATGGCCTACTTCTGTTCCAACACCTAATGGTCATACGGCCTTGTGAAAGAATCTTGCACACTCACTGGCCTTATGAGTAGTTTTATCATTCCAAAATAACTTGTTTCTGTCTCTATTTCGCTGTAAATTATGACATCTTGTTGCTGGGCAACAGCTTATTTTTTTCCTCTCTGTTCTACTGTTGAGGTTCTGAGTACTGAGCAATTCACCACACAGTTTTAAAACCTAATTTAAATGCATGTAAACACATTTCCAAACAGCATTCCACCCATCATGGAATTCAAAAATGACTTCAACAGGTGTCAATTTCGTGGAGTTTCATGCAGATTTCTCTCTGTGATATCTACCACGTTATTTCACACAACTCTCCACTGCTCACTTCATTAGGTATGCACCATCCTTCTATGTTACCATATTCATAGTATCATGCACAGCCTAGTGGCTGAGGACAATCGTGATCCATGCCACCAACACTATATTGTTACACATCAGTGGGATAACAAACAGGAAATCAAGTCCCACTATTCCTGGAATCATCAGAGTCCCAGCCTATCTGTCAAATTAACAGAAAACAGATCAGGTTTCTGGACTTCAGTTTTATTACAGAAGTGTGGAAGCAGGCCATTCTGCCCATCGTGTTCACACCAACCTCCCACCCCCTACCCTACCCATTTCCTACGGCTAATCCACCTAGCCTGCATATCCCTGAGCACGATGGGCAATTTAGCATGGTTAATCCAGCAAAACCTGCACATCTTTGGACTGTGGGAGGAAACCCACGCAGACATGGGGAGAACGTGCAAACTCCGCACAGACGTCACCCAAGAGTGGAATCAACCCTGGGTTCCTGGTGTTGTGAGGCAGCAGTGCTGATCACAGCACTGCCAAGCCACCCTTAACAGGTTATTTATTATTATACTGATAATATTAGATTCGAAGCACAGGAATCAGCCATAAACTATTGACAAACAACTCTAACAGTTCAAACAATGACCTCCTAAAATCATACACAGACAAAATGAACATGGATTTTATTGGAGGAGAGAAACTAACTGGAGAAGCAGTTCAATGAGTTAATCCTTTCATTTGCAGGACTTTCTGTTCTTCAATGACTTTTCTCCTGGTTCTTTTCACATCTTCACAAGAGGCACAGATGATTGTTACACTCACTGTAAAGTCCCATAGTTGCTACTTAAAGTTCACAGCTTAAAGCTACAGGTGGGAGAAAATAAAATAGGACGGTAATCCAAGATGGAGGATGGGAAAGATTTCTGGCTGTAACAGCTACTCCTTTATTGAGGCATTTTAGGTGTTGGAGGTGATTTCCTCGAATTCCAGCAATTACTGTTTTATATGCTGTTTCATTGTTTTGGAACTTTGGAAAAAAAAGTCAAAATAACAGCAGTTATGAAAGGGAGAAGAACAAAGGGAGCACATGGTGAGGTCAGCACAGGAGAGAGAGAGAGAAAGAAACTGACACAGCAGTGAACATGCACAGTTACTGCCTTTGGTGTTTGAATTCAGGTATCGCTGGACATCGGAGTGTATCTGAGAAAATTAACAAACAGTGAAATTCACAACTGATCTTGGAGGAACTGTTTGGGTGAAGTTCACAGCACAGAAGCAGATACATGTATTGTTTTTAAGTGTGACCAACAGAAAATCTGCAGTCGTGAGTAGAGTGGGTTCTTTGTTGATTATATGCTTTTTGAGATATGTCTCTTGATTAAACTTAAAATATAAGCCATAGCTAATAATTTAACCTGGGGCAGTGTTTTGTAGAAGAATAAGACAGTGGTATTTTCTGGGTCTGTAGATTGTGAAGGAGCAAAAATGGCCTTTAGTAGAGCGACATGAGCTTCTTGTCAGATATGGCAGTTTAAAGAGAGTTTAAGGGTTACTGTGGATTATATCTGCAATAAATGCTGTTGGTTGCAAGTCTTATCAGGTTGAATGGATCGGTTGGAGAGACAGTTAGAAGAAATGGGGAATTTGCAACAGCAACAGTATGTGATGGGTGGCAGTTATGGGAAGGAGGGAAAGTCTCAGATACAGTCACATAGATGGGGTAATTCCAGGAAAGGTAAGAGAGGTAGACAGCTAGTGCAGGAGCCTTCTGTGGCTATACCCATTTCAAACAAGTTTGCTGTTTTGGAAAATGTAGGGGGTGATGAATCTCAGGGGAACGTAGCACGAACAGCCATGTTTTTGGTATTGAGATTGGTTCTAATGCAATGAGGGGTACATCGGGTTCCAAGATATCAATTGTGTTAAGGGACTCTCTAGTCCGAGGTACAGACAGATGTTTCTGTGGCCAGCAGCGAAAAATCAGAATGGGGTGTTGCTTTCCTGGTGCCAGGATCAAGGATGCCTCAGAGAGAGTATAGAATGTTCTCAAGGGGGAGAGGGGCTTGCAAGAGGTCATTGTCCACATTGCAACCAACGATATAGGGAAAAGGTTGAGATTCTGAAGGAAGATTATAGAGAGTTAGGCAGGAATTTAAAAAGGAGGTCCTCGACAGTAGTAATATCTGGATTACTCCCGATGCTACAAGCTAGTGAGGGCAGGAATAGGAGGATAGAGCAGTTGAACGCATGGCTGAGGAGCTGGTATATGGAAGAAGTATTCACATTTTTGGACCATTGGAATCTTTTTGGGGTAGAAGTGACCTGTATAAGAAGGACGGATAGCACCTAAATTGGAAGGGGACTAATGTACTGGCAGGGAGATTTGCTTCAGCTGCTTGGGAGGATTTAAACTAGTAAGGTGGGGGTGGGGGTGGGACCCAGGGAGATAGTGAGGAAAGAGATCAATCTGAGACTGGTACAGTTGAGAACAGAAGCAAGTCAAACACTCAGGGCAGGCAGGAACAAGGTAGAACTAATAAATTAAACTGCATTTATTTCAATGCAAGGGGTCTAACAGGGAAGGCAGATGAACTCAGGGCATGGTTAAAAACATGGGACTGGGATATCATAACAATTACAGAGACATGGATCAAGGATGGGCAGGACTGGCAGCTTAATGTTCCTGGATACAAATGCTACAGGAAGGAGAGAAAGGGAGGAAAGAGAGGAAGGGGAGTGGTATTTCTGATAAGGGATAGCATTACAGCTGTGCTGAGGGAGGATATTCCTGTAAACACATCCAGGGAAGTTATTTGGGTGGAACTGAGAAATAAGAAAGGGATGATCACCTTATTGGGATTGTATTATAGACCCCCCCAATAGTCAGAGGGAAATTGAGAAACAAACTTGTAAGGAGATCTCAGCAATCTGTAAGAATAATAGGGTGGTTATGGTACAGGATTTTAACTTTCCAAACATAGGCTGGGACCGCCATAGTGCTAAGGGTTTAGATGGAGAGGAATTTGTTAAGTGTGTAAAAGAAAATTTTCTGATTCAGTATGTGGATGTACCTACTAGAGGAGGTGCAAAACTTGACCTACTCTTGGGAAATAAGGCAGGGCAGGTGACTGAGGTGACATTGGGAGCACTTTGTGGCCAGTGACCATAATTCTATTAGATTTAAAATAGTGATGGAAAAGGATAGACCAGATCTAAAAGTTGAAGTTCTAAATTGGAGAAAGGCCAATTTTAACGGTATTAGGCAAGAACTTTCGAAAGCTGAATGGGGGCAGATGTTTGCAGGTAAAGGGACAGCTGGAAAATGGGAAGCCTTCAGAAATGAGATAATGAGAATCCAGAGAAAGTATATTCCTATTAGGGTGAAAGGAAAGGTTGGTAGGTATAGGGAATGCTGGATGACTAAAGAAATTGAGGGTTTGGTTAAGAAAAAGAAGAAAGCATATGTAAGGTATAGACAGGATAGATCGATTGAGTCCTTAGAGTATAGGGGCAGTGGGAGTATACTTAAGAGGGAAATCAGGAGGGCAAAAAGGGGTCGTGAAATAGCTTTGGCAAATAGAATTAAGGAGAATCCAAAGGGTTTTTACAAATACATTAAGGACAAAAGGGTAACTAAGGAGAGAATAGAGCCCCTCAAAGATCAGCAAGGCAGCCTTTGTGGAGCCGCAGAAAATGGGTGAGATACTAAATGAGTATTTTGCATCAGTATTTACTGTGGAAAAGGATATGGAAGATATAGACTGTCGGGAAATAGATGGTGACACCATGCAAAATGTCCATATTACAAAGGAGGAAGTGCTGGAGGTGTGAAACGCATAAAGGTGGATAAATCCCCAGCACCTGATCAGTTGTACCCGAGAAGTCTGTGGGAAGCTAGGGAAGTGATTGCTAGGTCTTTCACTGAGATATTTGTATCATCGATAGTCACAGGTGAGGTGTCGGAAGGCTGGAGGCTGGCTAATGTGGTGCCTTTAAAAAGGGTAGTAAGGACAAGCCAGGGAACTATAGACCAGTGAGCCTGGTGGTAGGCAAGTCATTGGAGGGAATCCTGAAGGGCAGGATGTACATGTATTTGGATCTTGATCAGATTGTCCAATGTGCCAAGGAGTGGCAGATGGAGTTAATTCAGATAAATGCGAGGTGCTGCATTTTGGGAAAGCAAATCTTAGCAGAATTCATACACTGAATGGTAAGGTCCTAGAGTGTTGCTGAACAAAGAGACCTTGAAGTGCAAGTTCATACCTCCTTGAAAGTGGAGTTTCAGGTAAATAGGATAGTGAAGAAGGCATTTGGTATGCTTTCTTTTATTGGTCAGAGTATTGAGTACAGGAGTTGGGAGGTCATGTTGCGGCTATACAGGACATTGGTTAGGCCACTGTTGGAATATTGCGTGCAATTCTGGTCTCCTTCCTATCGGAAAGATGTTGTGAAACTTGAAAGGGTTCAGAAAAGATTTACAAGGATGTTGCTAGGGTTGGAGGAGTTGTGTCACGGGGAGTGGCTGAACAGGCTGGGGCTGTTTTCACTGGAGCGTCGGAGGCTGTGGGGTGACTTTATAGAGGTTTACAAAATTATGAGGGGCATGGATAGGATAAATAGACAAAGTCTTTTCCCTGGAGTCGGGGAGCCCAGAACTAGAGGGCATAGGTTTAGAGTGAGAGCGGAAAGATATAAAAGGGACCTAAGGGGCAACTTTTTCATACAGAGGGTGGTACATGTATGGAATGAACTGCCAGAGGAAGTTGTGGAGGCTGGTACAAATGCAAAATTTAAAAGGCATTTGGATGGGTAAATGAATAGGAAGAGTTTGGAGGGGTGCTGGCAAGTGGGACTAGATTGGGTTGGGATATCTGGTCAGCATGGACAGTTTTGACCGAAGAGTCTGTTTCCATGCTGAACATCTCTATGACTCAGTAGGTGTTTTAATAGAGCTATATACACACACACACACACACACACACACACACACACACACACACACACACACACACACACACACACACACACACACACACACACACACACACACACACACACACACACACACACACGAAGTAGAATTAGCTTTATTGTCAAATGTACTCACAGGAGTGTGTGAAAAGGTTAATAATTCACCACTTACAGCACCATCTTAGGTTGGAAGTTACCTAGGTACAGATTCTAAGGGACAAGAAATAGAAAAATAAAAAAATAAAAAGTCCAAAGAGAAATAGAGAAACTATCTGCCCTTTCAGCAATCTGAAGATTTCTGTCTGCATCGTTCACACCTACAAGCTGCTCAGCTACCCAGGAGTCAATTAAATAGTTGTTGTCAGACTGATGGACTTTGGCATCCACAGCTGGTCAAACTCCACGAATCAAACTGTTGCCAGCCAAATCTCATTTTGTACACAGCCTCTAGTGCTGGCCTGCCTACAAACAGCATCCCCTCTACGGTTATAATAAATCAGCAGCATATACACGACTTGCAATGTGTTTCAGTAACTTGTTTCCAAGATGCTCCATAATCCTTTCCTCAATCCTTGGATTTCAAAAGCAATCTTTTTCCCATTTCTGTTCACAACCAAAGTTACAGAAAAATAAGAAGTAGTACTTTTTGCAATGTTTAAACCCTGACTGTTCACGACAGACAGCCAGGAGTTCCCCTTCACATTTGTAGATGAGAGAAGAATTGCCCCAAAGTTGACAGACAGACACGATTTGGCACCCCAATTTTCTGACAGAAATCTGGAGGTCCTCGTGGACAGGGCAGTAGAAAAGAAGGCTGTCCTCTTTCCTCAGGATCTCCACAAGAGATCACAGGTCCAGAGCCTGTCAGCCTGGTCTGAACTTCCTAACAGGATCAGTGCAGTGTCCACAGCCCAGAGACATGCTGACACTGCAGGAAGATGACTTCTGTTCTCTGCTAATTTAAGTGTGACCGTCTTCTCTCTGATACTTCACACATTAACTCTACCACTGCATCATCTTCCATCAAGGCTCACGGTCTACTCACTCGATGGCATGCAACATCTTCCCTCAGTTGCTGTCACTTACCCCAATAATTCCAGACTACTAACCTTGCAAGGTCTCTGCGTAGTTTGTGCATACATAATGGACATCACACTACCTTTCACCAATGTTCCACCAGCACCAATAGCTGTGCCAGCCATATTCATCTCACTTAATGCTCCTCTTAGTCTCATTCTGGGAGAAAACAGTCCAAAGAGGTTGAAAGATCCAAGGTAGCTGATAGGGTGACTGAGTTTTGGCTCATGAACACCTGCCATGATCACTCATGCAGATGCTGAGACCTTCATGTCTTGGCAAACCAAGGAAGACCTTTTTTTTTGTCAAGCCTGGCACTGCTCTCCCATTACTAGCACTATGAATGTGTTCTTAACAATCAGAAACCTCCACCCCCTATTCTGCAACTCACTCGCTTTCTTGTTTCCTGCAGGCACCAGTGTCATTCACACAATCTCCACCATAGAGTGACCAGCATCTCAGGACATCAGCTACTCTTCCACCTCAAATAGAAGCCACACATCTCTCAAAAAAGCACTGGTAAGGCTGCCTCCTGCACATCATTGTGTATCTCAACAGCCAGTGACTGAAGAAATGCCTCAGTTCACTGGCACTCAGAAGACATCAGGAAACCAGGCACCTGAGCAGCTACAGGCAGGAGTGGATCCCATGATATTGAGCATTAATAACTTCATTCAAGTGCACAAACTACCTCAGGAACTGAAGGCAGGTTTGTCAGTGGTAGTTAATTAACTGATTTGAAGGTCAGAGGAATCTACTGATGCTCTCTTTGTGCTACTAACACTATCTAGTGGGCGGCACAGTGGCGCGTGGACGGCACAGTGGTTAGCATTGCTGCCTCATAGCGCCAGAGACCCGGGTTCAATTCCCGACTCAGGCGACTGACTGTGTGGAGTTTGCACATTCTCCCTGTGTGTGCGTGGGTTTCCTCCGGGTGCTCCGGTTTCCTCCCACAGTCCAAAGACATGCAGGTCAGGTGAATTGGCCATGCTAAATTGCCCGTAGTGTTAGGTAAAGGGGTAAATGTAGGGAAATGGGTGGGTTGTGCTTCGGCGGGTCGGTGTGAACTTGTTGGGCCGAAGGGCCTGTTTCCACACTGTAAGTAATCTAATCTAATCTAATCCTTCGTGCAACATAAACTGGCAGCAGCATTATAGGACAATGCAATACATTACAATTCAGTGCTCCAAAGTGCAACAGTTACATGGATTATCGGTCAGAGATGTGCCTTGATGACATTGGTAAGTCTGCATCTGATGCCAAACTCTGCACATGAAGAACGCAGACAGACACTGCTGATTTGAGTGTACCCTGAAATGTTGGGACAGCGAGCCAAGATGGAAGCTTGAAGAAGCAAGCAATGAACTTGAGCCATGAGTCACCCACTCTGACTTGTCATCATGAAGTTTTGCTTTGTTGCCTGGGAGAATAGAAAACCACAAATGAGTTGCATTTCACTAACAAGATTCACATCTCACCATTTGAACCTTGGGTAGAAAATCTGACAATCTTTTCTCAATGCTAAGGATCTGGATTTTCTCTTCTCACCACAATTTTGCAGTTGACCTGCCACTAACCAAGAGAGATGATGTGCATTGTTTTCATTTTCCCAACAGTGGAGAAAATGTCCCTTCCATCCAAACACTAAGCATGCCATTTAAGTGACCAATTAAGGACCTGCTTCAGTCACCATTGTCATTTTTCCATTTTGGAGACCCACATGGGATCATGCTGACACTACTTGGACCTAACACATTACAGGCGTTGGAAAACTGCCTGGTGAATCCTAGAAATCCCAGTATGTCTGGTTCTTGTCCTCTTAACAGACATCATCTAGTCAATGAAGAGGTCCTTGAGCCGCATTTGCCCCTACTCGATCCTCCTTAACCATATTTTCCCTCTGTCCCCATCGACAATACCAGGAAGGTTGACTACGAGGCCCAATGACTGGAGGAGGATATTAAACAGCATTATGCTCTGGCTGTTTGCAATAGGCAGAGTACTTCCTGTACCCAGCCACGTATTTGCAAACCACCGAACAGAACATTAAATATAACTTTGCAATTCGACTGAACTTGCTGCTCAATTCTGAGGGTGCAAAGAATGACACTAACAACCAATTTAATATTATTAGTCAGACTCATATGTAACTCAGTTATGCTTACTCAAAACTACATATACTTATATATAAGGACCTACCTCTGCAAGCAAACAGAATATGTATACATATACAGGCATTGCAGCCTTTTTGAGCTAAACTAAATAATGAGGGAAACAATAGTTCCCTGGGACATTCTTCACAGCATTGCTTCAACCAAACGTACCTTGCCAGTTGATTTGCATCCTTCGTCCTGCAGTACTAACTTTACTGTCTTTGCAATTCACAATTACTGCAAATTTCCTAATTAGTGCAAGATGAAATCCTTTAACTGCATACTCTTTCTCAGCAATACATAAATTCTGTCTGACTAAGAAATTATGACATTTTAAAAAATATTCCATTCATTTAGCTCACGAACAGTGCTCTCCAAAGCTGTACAAGGCATGCGTAAATACACCATCAACAACATTGGCCTCTGTATTACTTAACCTAACACAGATCCAATGCTTTTCATTTAAAACATCTCCCAAAGCTGAAACAGATTAACTAAGGCCACAAGAAATAATCAGGATAGGAGTGCACATCAGCACTTTTGCTTCAATTAACAAGTTATTCAGCACAGTCAATCTGATAGTAACCAACTAACGCTACTTAAACCTACAATATTTTCATGTGAATCTTAAGCACTTAGCTGGTTATCACCAGGCCCAAAGATGCACAAAAGCACAATACTACTGACAGTGAAAATCTGAAATAAAAAGAAAATGCTTAAGATTCTTAGCAGATTAGTCAGGAAGATAACAGGGTAGATGACCATCTCTTGAAGCACAGACCTCATTCTCAGATTAATTCTGAATGATCTCTTGTTCTAAGACATGGAGGAACTGGTTGAGCTCTGAACCTTGGGCAGCGAGTTTCCAAATTGATGCATTGGCAGGCATTGAGACCTCTTCTCCAGACAGCTCAGTCATGGAATTAACAATCAATTAATGGATGATTCCTTGGAGCCGTCATTATTTTTCTGGTGGCATGCTGTCCTTCAGCCAGCTGCATAAAGCTAGAGGTGTAAGCTATGAAGGCCACCCCAGTACTTTCTTGAGCCCTTAGGACTTTTTTCTTCATGTTTTTTTTCCCCAAGTTTATCAACTCTAAGCTGTCTCAGCAGTGTTACTGAAGCTCTGGAATTGCTGGCCTTTTGACTGGATCGACAGTGTCTATATCCTGCCTGCAGTCCTTTTTGGAAAGTGAGCTCAGAGGCAGCTGAGGAAAACAGCTGAGCTGGTTTCACTACTGCAGGATGTGTTCCAAAAATGCTATTTTGTCCTCATGTCAGGTCTAAAACCAGCTAAAAATCTCACCTTTTGTCTCAGCATGTCCATTGTCAACTTACAATCATTCTCAAAACTAAATCCCAAAGAATAAAAATTTATAAACTGGACAGGAGACATGACCAACTATCACTGGTATCCATACACACAGCCGAAGAGGGACACCAGTTCGACTGGGACAATATGTCCATCCTGGGAAAGACTATACAAAGGTATGTGTGGGAATTCCAAAAAGCCTGGCATTCAAACCTGAACTCCATTAACAAACATAGATTTGGACCCCATCTACCAACCTCCCAGAAACAGAACCAGAAATGATATCACACACCACATGAAACCAAGACATATAAATAGCAAGTGGGAAATAACATGAATGCTTCATTGGAGGCTCACTGATGATGTTGGGGAGAAAGTGAGGTCTGCAGATGCTGGAGATCAGAGCTGAAAATGTGTTGCTGGAGAAGCGCAGCAGGTCAGGCAGCATCCAGGGAACAGGAGAATCGACGTTTCGGGCATAAGCCTGAAGAAGGGCTTATGCCCGAAACGTCGATTCTCCTGTTCCCTGGATGCTGCCTGACCTGCTGTGCTTCTCCAGCAACACATTTTCATCACTGATGATGTTACCTAGCATGGCGACGAAACATCTGAGAACAAACCCACAGCTCAGTGAGCAAATCGACAACCTGATTTAAAAACTGGAATTAAAAATATAAATTGCAAATACAGATTTATGTTTTTATACAATTTTCATAGATGCACCAAAGAAAGCATCTTATCTGAATGCACCACAGCTTGTGAACACAGCACAGTCCATCACTCAAACCAGCATTCTATTCAGTCCATACTTCCCAGTGCCTCAGGAAACCAGCCAAAACAATCTCCCACCCTGTCATACTCTCTCCCATCCTCCACTATCAGGCAGAAGATACCAATATTTGAAAACACGCACCAACAGATTCAAGAACAGCTTCTTTCCTGCTATTCTCAGACTTTTCAATGCACTTCTCATATTAGAGTTGATCTTTCTCTACCTTCTCTGTAGCTATAACACTATATACTGCATTCTGATCTATTACTTTAGTACAGTCATAGAGATGTACAGCATGGAAACTGACCTTTTGGTCCAACTCAACTCATCCATGCTGACCAGATATTTTAAACTAATTAGACCCATTAGATAAGTACTTGGCCCATATCTCTTAAACCTTCCTTTTTATATATCCATCCAGATGCCTTTTAAATGTTGTAATTGTACCAGCCTCCACCACTTCCTCTGGCATTCATTCCACACATGCACCGCACTCTGCATGAAAAAAAAAGTGTCCCTTTGGTCGTTTTATATTTTTCCCCTCTCACCCTAAACCTATGCCTTCTCATTCTGGACTTCCCCACTCCAGGGAAAAGACCTTGTCTATTTAGCCTATTCATGCCCCTCATGATTTTATAAATCTCTATAAGGTCACCCCTCAGCCTCTGACACTCCAGGGAAAACAGCCCCAGCTTATTCAGCGTCTCCTCTGGCTCAAAACCTCCAACCCTGGCTACATCCTTGTAAATGTAAAGTAACATTTACCAGGATAGCATGCAAAACAATACTTCCCACTGTATCTTGATGCATGTGATCATAATAATTCAAAATCAAAAATCAAATCAAATAAATATATTGGCCAAAAAACAAATAAATATATATCCGACAAACTTCATTCTCCTCTATGTGACTGAGGTACACTGTACAGCAACTAAGATATATTTTATGAATAAAATTCAGTCTTCAAATTTTATAAAATGTTTTAATCAGTCATTGTAAGACTACGAATACACAATTTTCCAAATCCACAAGAGGCTGAACATTCTGTGTAATGAATTAGGTGGATTAGAATAACAATCAGACACAATCTCCTTAGAGACACCAGCTAAAATATGGAAGATGAAGACCTATAGTCTGCAGATTGGATTACATGTGGTACCTCCCATTTATATTAAAGAGAATGTTAGAAGACTTAACCTTAGAAGTAGAACCAGGTCACATAATGATATTTATAATTAATGTGTACAAAATTGAGTGAATACATCAGTAACTTTGCAATAAGAATGTGCTGATGTACTGTTGCTGCAAATGAATTGTAATTTCTATTAGATTATGATGATGGCAGGGGAGGACTTAAAAGTTAATTTTGCCTAATTTTGCACAGTACTGTAAATAAAGCAATTGTACGAAAAATAAAATTGGGATGTCTTCACATTCAGAAGACAGTGTTCAATTCCATTCTTCAGATTGCAGTTTTTTAGCAAATAATTTATTTGCTGATCTCATGTGGCATTGCTCACAATGCTTTGCTCTATAAAAAGAGCAAGAACTGTGATCCCATATCACATTGAAAAAATACGACAGCTAAAGTAGAGCTGACAGCAACCTAATGTCCACTGTCAAAGCTTACAAGGTCGAAGTGTTGAAAATAAGTGCATCCTGCAGTTACTGAAGAGAGTGTTTTCTTGTCATGAAAGGTTCTCTGCGTGACAAGGTTTATCGATCACAAATTAACTTGATTCTGCCTGGAAGCATTTTTGCATATAATTATATCATGTCTTTGCTAAATAAAACAGATTAATTTGAGTTCATTGAAAAGAGCAGAAAAACATAATGTGACATAAATTAACAAAAAGCATGACACATACAAGAAGACAGAGATGGATTCAAATATGAAAACGTACCAGATTTTCATGAATGATACCATAGCACCTCCCTCAATTTCAGGATGATGCCCTGTCTCTGAACAAGGGCAATTCTTGACCTGCAGACATGGGATAAATAGGGTAGATTGTCCCATGAAGTAGTAGGATCCAGAGTTTAGGATTTGCTTCCTTTTCTCTCCTCCTCTGCTTCTGATCTGCCCCATTATTAAGATCTTGGAACTCAAAAGAAACTGCAGCTCGGTAGACAAGCTGTCACCATTTTCAACAAATGTCAACAAGTCCCTATCAGACATTAATATTGTTACTGCCACAATTCAAGTACAGCCTCACAAACGGTCTATGAAGCATTTTGTTTATACCCTCCTGGCCATTTAGAGGTTAGAAAAAACAGGAGGGGAGATGCTTTTTGACCATTTGAACAATGTTCAATCCACCAAAGTTGGTTCTGCAGGCATTTTGCCTGAATCTATGAGGAATTGGCTGCAAGAGGATATTGACATTTGTTTAATGGTCTTCCCATTGAAGTTGAAGGAAATGGTGGAAGCGGTTGGGCTTGGAGGTGAGTACAGTTTTGTCATTTAGGAAACATTTGTATGGTATTGGTGTGGAGGGATACGGACCAAACACAGGCAAATGGGATTAGATCAATTGTAAAAATTAGGTGGCAATGGATAAGTTGGGCTGAAGGGCCTGTTTTCATGCCGTAAAACTCTATGACTCTAGAACTTATGTGCTCTTTTGTGTTGATGATAATCCAAGTCACACTTTAGTTAGTAAGTGTGATGATCACAACTGCTCTGTACATTAGGATTTCTGTTGACTTGTTTAGGTCTTTGCTGTCAATCATTTGTTGCTGTACCTTGTTGGAAACTTTGCCTGTGCAGCTAATAAGGTTTTGGATTATTTCATCAATGGTAGCTGTTTGCTCCTGCCAAGGATTGTGAAGCACTAAAATATTGTGCACAGTCTCTCCTTCAATCTTTATGAAATAGTTGGCTGGCCAGATATGGGTTGATGAAGACCTCATGCTCGAAATGTCAACTCTCCTGCTCCTCGGATTCTGCCTAACAAGCTGTGCTTTTCCAGCACCACACTTTTAGACTCTTATCTCCAGCATCTGCAGTCCTCAGTTTCTCCATGAGTTGATGCAGGTGTTTTTTTTTGGCAACATTTAAGTACAAATTGCATTTCTTGTTTGCAGAGGTGGTTTGGGAGTAGTTTGTAAATCTTGTACAGAATGGGCAACGATATGTAGATATGCAAAATGTAGATAATGTGGTCTGTGACGGCTGGATTTAGTGTTGGCATAGATGAAACGGAGGTTGTAAATAGCATGGGAAATATCAGACAGCCTTGCTTAATATTGATGTGGATTTTGAAGACATGTGTTTCAGATTTCCTACCCAAGGTATTTGGAGTCATGAAGCAATTGGAATATATTAAACAATTTCTTGGACATCCCAAACTTTGGAAAACAATCTGTAGAACCTCATGACTTATTGAGTCAAATACTTTGATCGAATCAACGAGTGCACTTCTTTTCAGTCAATATTGTAAAATAAATCTATGTCAGAGATCCCTCTTGAAAGTCAAAAGCCAAGGTGAGGTTTTCTTTAGCCACAGAAAGTAAACAATTCAAGATAATGCATGTTAAAATTTTCCCTGCAATGGACCAGAGGTAAGCACCTCAGTAGTTTCCACAGAAAGATTTACATTCCAGATTGAAGGCAATCCTGGAGTTTGCAAGATGTGCATGGGATCCTTATGCTCAGGCATAAATAAGATTGAAGTGATCCAAAGGCACACTGCACAATTCAGAGCTTAGGTGCTGACAAAACTAAAACAGAAGCAGCTAGTCACAATGGTTATCTACCTGAAATTAGCAGTTCTTCTTCTTCACAAATTAGTAAGATGAGTGTACAAAATCTTGATGTGAAGACTTTGGCTTGAATACCATCACAACTGTAGACTTTATAATTTTATAATTAAAAAAAAACTTGTTCCAGCTTTTTTTAAAGAGAACAAAGAAAATTACAGCACAGGAACAGACCCTATGGCATTTTCATTGGTGGTGCTTCACCCATCACATACTTTTTTTTTCATGGCATGTGGGCATCATTGGTTGTGTCAGCATATACTGTCCATCCCTAACTACCCTCGAGAAGATGGTGGAGAGCTGCTTATTGAGGTTTCAAATGCATAGGTATTTAAAATGCCTGAGAATAATCAATAAGAGTAATAGAATACTGGCCTTTTTATCTAAAGGACTGGAGTACAAGAATGCTGATGTTACGGTGCAGTTGTACAAAACTTTGGTTCGACTCACCTTGGAGTACTGACAGCAGATCTGAGCACCTCACTTTAGGAAGGACTCCAGGTGTTAAGTCTGGGGAGAGATTATATAAATTAGGCTTGTTTTATTCTCGAACTTAAAAGATTAAGGGGTGATCTGATCAAAATCTTCATGATGGTAAACAAGAAAATATAGGGTGGGTGAAAGTAAACTATTTTCGCTGGTTGATGGTTTTAGAACTAAGTGACACACTTTAAAAATTGGGGTCGGATTGCCAGATCATTCATAAGAGATGTTAAGGAAGCACTTCTACATGCAAAGGATGGTTGATGTTTGGAATTCTTTTCCACAAAAGGCAGTTGATACTAGATCAGTTATCAATTTTAACTCTAAAATAAATACATTTTTGTTAAGCTAATGTATTAAGGAACATGGGCCACAGACAGACGTTTGGAGTTAGACCAGATATCATCCATGATCTCATTAAATGACAGAACAGTCTTGAGGGACTCAATAGCCTACCTCTGCTCCTATGTTGATGAGTTACTGAAACCCATGTTGTATAGAGAAATCCACAGTCCTATTAAGGAAGCCAGGATTTGATCCAGTGAAGGAACAGCACTGAAGTTACAAGTTAGAGTGGTATGCTGCATGAGGTAGAATTCGCAGGTAGTGGCATTCCCAAGTACCCGCTGCCCGTATTCTTCCAGGTGATAAAGATTGCGGGTTTTGTCGAAAGAACCTTGGTGAGTTGCTGCAATGCATCTTGTTCTCTTGCCAATGTGCATCAGTGGTAGGGAGAGTGAATGCTGAAAGTGTTAGATGAAATGCCAATCAAGTGTGTTTCTTTGACCTACATGGTGTAAAGCTTTCTGATTGTTGTTGAAAATACACTATTCTGAATAAGTGGAGTATATTCTGTCACATTCTTTACTTATGCCTTGTTGACAGTGGATAAGACCAGAGAAGGCAGGAATTAGGTTAATCAATGCGGTATTTCCAGCTTCAGACCTACTCTTGTTGACAAAGTGGCTGGTCCATTCCAGTTCTGTTGAATGCTGGTCCCCAATATATTTATTAATGGATTTGGTAATGGTAATTCCATTGAATGTCAAGGGGCAATGGCTGGACTTGCTCTTGTTGGAGATGGTCATTGTCTGGCACTTGTGTGGTGCGTATGTTAAATGGTACTATTCAGCCCAAGCTTGAAGGCTGTTGATTAATTTTCAGACAAACATTTCATAAAGGCTAATTTCAGTACTAATTCTACAGATACTGTTGAGTTTCCCCAGCAATTTCTGTCTTTGGATCAGAGCTCTCATCATAGAATGAGAGAGATGTACAGCATGGAAGCACCACCCTTTGGTCCAACGCACTTGTGCCGACCAGATATCCTAACTCAATTTTCCAGCACTTGGCTCATATCCCTCTGAACCCTTACTATCCACATACCCATCCAGATGCCTTTTAAATGTTGTAACTACACTAGCTTCCACCACTTCATTTGGCAGCTCATTCCATACATGCATCACCTTCTGCATGAAAACATTGCCCTTTAGGTCCCTTTTAAATATATCTCCTCTCACCCTAAACCTATGACCTCTAGTTTTGGACTCTCACCCCAGGGAAAAGACCTTGTCTATTTATCCTATGCATGCCCCTCAGGATTTCATAAACCTCTATTAGGTCACCCTTCAGCCTCTGATGCTCCAGCCTATTCAACCTCTCTCTGCAGCTCAAACCCTTCAAACCTGGCAACATTCTTGTAAATCTTTTCTGAATCCTTTCAAATTTCACAACATCCTTCGTATAGGAGGGAGACCAGAATTGCACACAATACTGTATTCCAAAAGTATCTGCAGTTCTTTGTTTTATTTTAACACAATGCAACCTCTACTCTGCACTGCAGCTTGTAGGGTATGTTTCTGATTCTCCCTTGCAAGGTAATTAATTGATTATAGTATTGGCCTTGGAAAAAATGGCCTAAGGGAGAATCAAGCCACAGCCACCCATCATCTTTAACATATAAATGATCATTGCCAATGTCTTAAAAAATTAACCTTAAATCATAATAAATTGCCGACATGAGAAAATATAGAATGTCTAGCAATTGAAATACTATATTACTGGGTAGGTCTGTGCATGTAGACTAAAACTATCAGCATTTATTTACACAATTAAACAGATATAGAAACATATAAGAAGCAAGCTGTTAATCCATTCATGATATCAGAATTTAACATTTTCTGCAATTCTTATAGCTTCTCTCAGCAAGCTATTATTCTTTTGCGGTCACTACCCCATTACATACCAAAGTTTGTTGAATAGAAACCACAGGCTACAAAGAAGGTTGTGGATCAGAAGGAAATCTCATCCTTTCAGACAGTTTCTGTGTCACAATCTGGCTGCACATAGTCTTCATACCTTGTAGAAAAAGTGGTAAGGGTTTGAAATGCTTGGCTTTCTAATGTGAAGTAACCTTTTTTGTACATGACAGCAATTGGAAATTACATTCCTACCAGACAAAATGCTTTGTTTGCTGGCCTCAAATTATTTCCGTTGTAATTCATTTCTGAACACAAAAGGATTTGGCTTTTACCTTCAGTCAAAAACATCTCCTACTTTCTATTCTGCAGCTGTGCTTTTTTGCAATTGCTAAATTAAAACCATAAAACCAAACAGCACAGAAGGAGACCATTCAAATTAACTTATCTATTTCAGTTCCTTGAAACAGAGAACCAATCAGACCCTGTTTCCTTCCCTTTTCCAAGAAGCCTACTTATGTTGTCTCTGTTTACACCAACTGGAGTGCTTTCTGGATTATAACCAACTTCTCGCAAAGGCAACTGTCCTCCTCAGCTCATATATTAACTTCGAAAAATTGTTAGTATAAAATAAATCTAGACAGGCCAATTGTTATTTAAAAGCTGAAAACATCCAACTTTAATAATCACCTTATGATGCAAAGGTCAAGCAATTACTTATAAATATTTATGTGCCTAGTCCTAGCTAATGTGAGGGGAAAATGATGCTCTAAGTGGTTTTCTTTCAGTATATTATTCTTCTGTAAGATTTTGTGCAGAGTCAATAACATTTTGAAACCACTGATTTTAATATAGAAGGATCAGAGGTTATATGTTGCCAGGAGGAGGTCTGATTGACAACCTCATTGCTGACAGACTGAAAATGACTTCTGCTATATTAGGTCACAAGGTGTCCTTTCCTCCTCCAACACTTTGCCACTTTTGATCAACTGGGTGAGATTGCCCTCACTTAGTTCCAGTTTATCCACTTACTCAAGCCAACGAATTACCTGCAGATAATGGAAACTGCACTGAAAACAAAAAGTGCTGGAGACCACATTGGGTCAGGCAGTATCCATGGAGAGAGAGCAATCTAACTTTTCAATCTCAATGACTCTTCATCAGTGCTCTGATGAAGAGTCATCTAAACTTGAAATGTCAGCTTGCTCTCTCTCTATGGATGTTGCCTGACCCACCGTGATCTCCAGGATTTGTTGTTCCCAGACAATTTGTACCTTTCTGCCCCCAATAACAAAGATCCCTCTTATTTCTCATTGACATGCTGCCCTTTGGTAATACCTGAAACCAAGTCAGTTTTCATGCATATGCTGGCAAAACAACTCCACATCATCACCAGTCCTGTCAGCTGCTGCACATTCTCTGAGTTATCAGGCGGATCAAACAAGGCCACCAGCATTCTCAAAGATCCATCCCACCTTAGCAATGTTTTTCTACAACCTCTACCATCGGGGAGAAGGTAAAGAAGCCTGAACACACGCACCAGCCAGTTTCGAAACAGTTTCTACCCCACTGTTGTTAGAATACTGAATGGACTCACAAACTCTTAACATTCTCCTGTACCTGTGTTTTTGTTTTTGTCGCTGTTTACCTATTATTTACTTATCTATGCTATTTAACTATGTGATCTGCCTATAATGCTCACAAGACAAAGTTTTTCACTGTGCTTCAGTACACGCGACAATAAATTCAATTCTATTTAATACAATTCAAGCTGACTTTGCCAGCATCCACATCTGGCTCTGCTCACTCTTATGCATATAGATGCACTTCACAGACTGGTGTTGCACCATTAGTTATCAGCTACTGCCCATGCTAGTAATACCATGAATCCCACATAAAAACAAAGTGCTGAAGAAACTCAATGGGTCCAGCAGCATCCATGGAGAGAGAACCAGAATTAATGCTTCAAGTTTGAATTAATTAATTAATACTTCAGAATGAAGAATTCATTGTTTTTATTTTATTATCATGAATTCTGACATGTGTAAGGTGATTTAGAAGTAAAGACGTATTACAAATAACTGATTTTATTTTCCGATGGGTATACTGCACAATCTGGCATCTTTGCTCTCCACAGAATGACAAAAATTAATCACTGTGAATTTAAAGAAAACATAAAGAGTCATAATGAACAATGGAGAACTAAAAGCATTAAATGAAAAGTTTAAAGGAAATATATTCCACTTCATGCCAAATAGGAAGGAAGAATAAGGAGGCCACTTATTACTTGGATGGTGCAAGTCTAGGTAAGGTAGAAAAACAGAGGGGATCTCAGAGGAAAAGCATATCAGTTAGTAAAGGTTGCCCCACAGGTTAGCAATCCAAAAACATAAACCACGCTCTAGTTTTTATTTCTTGAGGGACAGAATTGAAAGGCAATGAAGTCATGCTAAAATGGTATGGGATGAAGGTTTGTTTACTTAGAGTACCGTGCACAGTTCAAACACCATATTAGAAAATAGATATAATAGTTATAGAGTCATAGAGATGCACAGCACGGAAATGGACCTTTTGATCCAACTTGTCCATGCCAACCAGATATCCTAACCTATTCTCGTCCCATTTGCCAGCATTTGGTTCATATCCCTCTTCCTATTCATATACCCTTCCAGATGCCTTTTAAATACTTTAATTGTACCAGCTTCCACCACTTCCTCTGGCAGCTCATTCCCTTCACGCACCACCCTCGACATGAAAACATTGGTCCCTTAGGTCCCTTTTATATCTTTCCCCTCCCACCCTAAACCTATGCCCTGTAGTTCTGGACTCCCCAGCTTAGGAGAAAGATCTTGTCTATTTATCCTATCCATGTCCCTCATGATTTTATAAACTTCTATAAGGTCACCCCTCAGCCTTCAACACTCCAGGGAAAACAGCCCCAGCCTGTTCAGCATCTTCCTATAGTTCAAAACCCCCAACCCTGGCACATCCTTGTAAACCTTTTCTGAACCCTTTCAAGTTTCACAATATCCTTCCGACAGGAAGGAGACCAGAACTGCACGCAATATTCCAACAGTGGCCTAATCAATGTACAGCCGCAACATGACCTCCCAACTCCTATACTCAATGCTCTGACAAATAAAGAAAAGCATAACAAATGCCTTCTTCATTATCCGATCTACCTGAAATTCTACTTTCAAGGAACTATGAACCTGCACTCCAAGTTCACTTTGTTCAGCAACACTCCCCAGTGTATAGGTCCTGTTCTGATTTGCTTTTCCAAAAGCACCTTCCATTTATCTAAATTAAACTCCATCTGTCACTCCTCATTCCATTGGTCAATCTAACCAAGATCCCGTTGTAACCTTCTTCGCTGTCCACTACACCTCCAATTTTGCTGTCATCTGTAAACTTACTAAGTATACCTCCTATGTACACATCCAAATAATTTATGTAAATTACAAAAGCACCGGACCTAGCACCAATCCTTGTAGCATACCACTGCTTACAGGCCTCCAGTCTGAAAAGCAATCCTTCACCACCACCCTCTGTCTTTTACCTTTGAGTCAGTTCTATATCCAAATGGCTACTTCTCCCTATATTCCATGAAATCTAACCTTGCTAATCAGTCTTCCATGGGGAACCTTGTTGAACGCCTTACTGAAGCCCATATAGATCACATCTACCGCTCTGCCCTCATCAATCCTCTTTGTTAAGTTTTCAAAAAGCTCAATCAAGTTTGTGAGACATGATTTCCCACGCACAAAGCCATGCTGTCTATCCCTAATCAGTCCTTGCCTTTCCAAATACATGTAAACCTTGTCCTTCAGGATTCCCTCCAACAACTTGCCCACCACCGATGTCAGGGAAGGATGTGGAGAAGATTTGCAAGGATGATACCAGAAAAACATATAGGTACAAATCAGGAAAGGTTTGACAGTGGAAGGCATCACATATTTTTAATCTTTGAACCATAAATTAGAAATTGGAGTTGGACATTTACGTAGCTTAACAAGCACCATGAGAGTTTCAGTTTTGCAACTTGAAGATTAAGTGAGATTGTGTGGTGGTCTTATTAGCTTACAAGATAATATGGGGAGCATCTCCAGCCCCCGAATTATGCAATTATTGTTAGCTGAAAAATATTTGAAAAAATTAGATTCTTAACATCAATAAAACAAACACCAATTCAACAAACAATTTTAAATGGACCATGATCTCACTATTGAATAGCAGGAGATCTTTTTGCAACCATTTGCTTGCACTGTCATGCTTTTTGTACCTAATATAACTTCATTAATATACAGTTTTTCCATTCTCTCTTACATTGTATATAAACTCGATGGTGACAACTCCCAACTTGAATTGTTGACTCCATTTTAACGCCATTTGGTCATTTGGACATCCACCTTGGACAGCAGTTCCCAAAATTTGCAGAGTGCACTCCATGAGCAGTGACTGCCCACACTGGTCATCCACAGATGTTGGCATTGGACATGTGCACTTAGTACATATCCAATCCACTTCAATACTACATTTGTGAGCAGATTTGGACTTATTATTTAAAGCTTCTGCCAAGACACATTGTGTGTAAGGACAGGCAGCTACCTCATGGATTGGACATGGTGCATCTCATGGCTCGTCACTTGTTTTTAGCACATATTCACTCTGCGCATACTTGGAAGCTCAGAACATTCCTGCCTTGCCTCTTTTTGTATTTTATGCAGGTTAGGTGGATGATCTAACCTGCACAAAGTTGCACTGTGGGAGGAAAGTGGTCCAAGATGGCAGCTGATTAGCGCTCATGTGCTGGAACTCGTCCGCTTTTCTTGTTCTTTTTTATTCCCATTCTTTTTTTATAAACTTACCTACCTTGCCCTGAAATTGGATGACATCAGCAGCAGTAAGAGCACAGCTGATCCAGGGCATGGACCTTAAGCAGCCTTGAGCCTGGCCCAGGGTGCAGACTTCAGGCAGGCCAACCAAAGACCTCGAGTCAGGCCTAGGCCTTGGGCAGGCCTACCACGGATTTCAACTGGGCCGAGCACAGAGGAGAGTGAGCCCCTATTTACTTTTATGGAGCAAGCACAAGATCTGGAATGGGTGGGTGCTACATCGGTACCAATGACATCGGCACGTTAGGCCCACTGGCAAAAGAAAATGCCTGAGGGTTGGCAACTTCATTTCGAGTGCAGTACTGGCAGCGGCAAAGTGTTGGCAGGAGGGCATCACAGCAACATCGATGAGGCAGGTCCAGTGGTCAGAGACGTGACTCTGGGGGTTCTGGCACAGGCAGCAACAGAGCAGAATTGGCCCAAGGGTGAAAGTTGGCACCTAATGTTCGGCGACTTCGATGTTACTTGTGTAGATGAAGGCAAAGGGGTGGCACAGGGATCATCAAAGAATCCCTATAGTGTGGAAGCAGGCCATTTGGTCCATCGAGTCCACACTGACCCTCTGAAAAGCATCTCATCTAGACCCACCCCCCCTACACGATCCCTGTAACCCTCCATTTCCCATGGCTAATCCACCTAACCTGCACATCTTTGGACTATGGAGGGCAACCGGAGCACCCAGAGGAAACCCACATAAACAGTCACCCAAGGCTGAAATCAAATCTGGGTCCCTGATACTCATGATGGTGATGTGCTGGCTCAGGGCTCTCTTCCCTTTCTTTCCCTTATTCTTACATTATTCAAAATGCCACCCTTTTGTAGCGATAAATGAAAACTTGTATTTTATTGTATTCTTACTGTAAAATACACGTAACAATAAAATGAAAATTCAAAACAAAATCAAAGAAACTGCAGCACCTGGAGGTAACCCACGCAGACAAGGGGAGAATGTACAAACTCCACACAGAGAGGTGTTGAAGGCTGGAATTGAACCTGGGTCCCCGGTGCTGCGAGGTAGCAGTGCTAACCACTGAGCACCATGCACCCCCCCCCCCAACTAAATGCACAATGGAAATGAAAAATGGCTGTGACTACACTTGGAATGGGCAGAATGTGTCTGGGCACACAGGTTCTGCGTATGTGGGGGAAGAGGCCCTTCAACGGGCCACTGCATTACTCATCAACTTTCACAGTACAGAAGGAAGTCAAGGAAGCAATATTTAACGATGAGACAAATCCTGCTCATAAGCATGTTGGCCATATTACTGCTCATTGCAGATATACCATAGTCATCTCTGTGAAGCAGAAGTAATCACAGATGAGCTTAATGGTGACCCTTCACAATTCACAAAGACATTCTCATCGGCTGAACAAGGGCATCTTGAACTATAGTTATTTCTCCATATGTAACACTGCGTTTGTTGAAGGTCGGGTCTTTGGGAATAGAGTATCAGTAATTCTACAGTACTTATAATCTCATGCCATATTTGTGACATGGCTTGTGCTGTGTTCATTGGAATAATTCCCTTTGTCATAGGTCAACGTTGAGAGGCATTCCATGGCCTCATTGATGAAGTCCTTGGCTATTGTGTGGAACATTATGCTAAACCGCAATTTCTGACTGATGTGAATGCTGACTGCTCTCATTACTATGCACCTACTCTGTATCTAATATTTCCTAGCTTCACTGCAAGTTTGGACAATGGATCATTAGGGATTCTTCTTTGGAAGGTGGAGAGGTCAGATATTTTGGTTGAACCTGCTCCTCTTAAAAAAAAGCTTCAGAACATAATGTCAGATTTCAATTTATCTGAAATCCTGTTCACTATGCTGTTTTGCACACCAACATAAGTTAGTTGTAGATGCTTCTATTGTCCATTTATCATTATATATCCTCTTTATTTCTTTGGATGCCGTGGTTAATGCTTCTTTGCTTGTACTCCGTTTTGAACATTTTTGTAACTTGGAATCTATAGCATCTTCAGTTTTGATAACAAATAGTTTTCAACCAAATTATATTCATCTAACTAAATTATATTCATCTCTTTCTATGACTTTGACAGTATGAAACAAACTTTTCAATCTACATAAGTAATAACATAAGACATTGCCTTTTGTTTATTTTCCATCGTGAGCTTATGGAGTCCAGTAAAACTTTCTACCAGTTTTTCCTCAACCTTTTGTTTTTTTTTAACCTTGCAATAACTCAGGATGCCTGACTGGAAAGGAGCATCATTTATTATTGAAAACCAAACTAGAGCTACTCCTCACGGCTTACATAGGCTATTCCTAGCCTGGGGCAAACAGTTCTGCAGACTGATCTCTGGGTTCTGCTTTACTTTGTTTCCCATCACCAAATCATTTTTTTTTCTCTTTTATGAACCACCCCCAGTAAATCTCATGCGTTTCCAATTGAATACTTTATGTTGAAACTTTATTGCTGGAACAGCACAGCAGGTCAGGCAGCATCCAGGGAACAGGAGATTCGACGTTTCGGGCACAGGCCTGTGCCCGAAACGTCGAATCTCCTGTTCCCTGGATGCTGCCTGACCTGCTGTGCTGTTCCAGCAATAAAGTTTCAACTTTGATCTCCAGCATCTGCAGACCTCACTTTCTCCTCGAATACTTTATGTGCAAAGCCTGTTAAGGGTATAGATGAACAAAAGGTGAAGGAGAGGTAGAAAGAATTGGAAGGGGCTAAATCAAAATTAAGTTGGAAGGGGGTGAATTCACATTATATATTTTCTAATCAATCAATTTGGAGACATTGCTACATACCTCTGGAGCGGATGGGTTGTGAAACCAGGATTCCTGGATTGGGAACACTACCATTGTGCCACAACAGCCTCCTGAATCTGCTGCATTTCTTTTTTCTCATATACAACGGAATGTTTTTTTTTACCCCATCACCTTATTCACTATGATTTTTGATTTAGTTTTTTAACTACTAATTGCCACATGGGTCTGTTTCATCTTGTTTGTAAGTTGAATGTACAACTTCTGAAGCTCCCTTCAGAGAGGAGAACAAATTGATGTCAAAAGACTACCTGTGCAGGGGGTTGAACTGTAGGCAATCAAAGTAAAAGTCTGATATTCAACTGACTGAGGTGCCCAGGCTTGTTGGGCCTGCTTTATTTCTTTTTTCTTTTGCTTTTTCTGCTCTTTTTATACCAAAAGTATTATCACATGCAATTGAATGACTGCTCACCACCAAATCAACCTGACTTCTTAAAAAAATTACTAACCACCATCAGCAATCACCCATGTAGTTAATTAAGTATTTACAAGCAAAGTGCATTATGGACAATGCAAATAATCAAAAGTAATGGGGTCTAAGGAGCCCAGGAAACTGGGTCTGCTTCATAAAGGGCTCAGGTGATGAGTTCCAGGTAGGCAGGCCATTTCCTGTCACCAAGGGAACTCATACTCAATATGCTTCATGAGGAAATTAATCCTTGATACCTGTGGCTCTTGGAGGGGTTATTACAAACCTCCTCTATCTTTTGAGTGAATTTGAAGTCATAAGTACTGAATGGTTTGTTTCTGTACCAAGTTTTCCACAATAATATGTTACCATATATCCAAACTCAATGGAATGTAAAGATACGAGCAAAAATTTTAAATCACGGTGCCACTCAAAATATTTGGAACACAGAACTGTACAGCACAGGAATGGGCCCTTCGGCCCACAGTGTTGTGCCAAACATGATGCCAAGTTAAACTAATCCCTTCTGCCTACCCATGGGATAAATCCCTCCATTCTTTGCATATTCATGTGCTTATCTAAAAGTCTCTTAAAGGTCTCTATCATACCCACCTCCACCACTACCGCTGGCAGAGCATTTCAGACTCCTATGACTCTGTGTAAAAAAAAACTTGTCCTTCACATCTTCTTTGGAGTTTCCCCCACTCACCTGAAATGCATTCTGCCTCGTTTTAAACATTTCAACTCTTGCAAAATGACTCTGACCATCAACCCTATCTATGCATTTCATAATTTTATAGACTTCTATCAAGTCTCACCTCAGCCTCTGTTGCTCCAGCAAAAACAACCCAAGTTTTTCCAATCTCTCCATTTAGCTTAAAACCTCTAATCCAGGCAGATTCCTGGTAAATCTCTTCTGCATCCTCTCCAAAGCCTTCACTTTCCTCCTGTAATGTGGCTATCAAAATTGAATGCAATACTTTAAGTGTGGCCTAACCAAAGACTTATAAAGCTACAAAAGTGCCTGGAATATCCTCTGACTCACTGCAGTTTTGCCAAGACAATACCTGGCCATGAAGACAAACGTAAAGATGAAATGTGAAAGTAAAGCACAGTATGAAGCTAGTCCAACAATCCCACTCCTTCTACAGACCATATGTCATTCATTCAATCAGGGTGTGTAAGCTATGCCTTTGTTTTCCAAAAGAAATGTTTTAGAGCGTTACTCACTAATCAACTGACAAGTTTTTCAGGGTGGTAAAAACAATGACTACAGATTTTGGAAACCAGATTCTGGATTAGTGGTGCTGGAAGAGCACAGCAGTTCAGGCAGCATCCGAGGAGCAGTAAAATCGACATTTCGGGTAAACGCCCTTCATCAGGAATCCGAGTAGAGAGTCTGAAGGATGGAGAGATAAGTGAGAGGAGAGTGGGGATGGGGAGAAAGAAGCATAGAGTACAATAGGTGAGTGGGGGAGGGGATGAAGGTGATAGGTCAAGGAGGAGGGTGGAGTGAATAGGTGGAAAAGAAGATAGGCAGGTAGGACAAGTCATGGGGACAGTGCTGAGCTGGAAGTTTGGAACTAGGGTGAGGTTGGGGAAGGGGAAATGAGGAAACTGTTGAAGTCCACATTGATGTCCTGGAGTTGAAGTGTTCCGAGGCGGAAGATGAGGCATTCTTCCTCCAGGCGTCTGGTGGTGAGGGAGTAACGGTGAAGGAGGCCCAGGACCTCCATGTCCTCGGCAGAGTGGGAGGGGGAGTTTTTTTTTTTAGATTACTTACAGTGTGGAAACAGGCCCTTCGGCCCAACAAGTCCACACCGACCCGCCGAAGCGTAACCCACCCAGACCCATTCTCCTACATTTACCCCTTCACCTAACACTACGGGCAATTTAGCATGGCCAATTCACCTAACCCCTGCACATTTTTTTTTGGATTGTGGGAGGAAACCGGAGCACCCGGAGGAAACCCACGCAGACACGGGGAGAATGTGCAAACTCCACACAGAGAGTCACCTGAGGCGGGAATTGAACCCAGGCCTCTGGCGCTGTGAAGCAGCAGTGCTAACCACTGTGCTACCGTGCCGCCCATAAAATGTTGGGCCACAGGGCGGTGTGGTTGATTGGTGCTGGTGTCCCGGAGATGTTCCCTAAAGCGCTCTGCTAGGAGGCGTCCAGTATCCCCAATGTAGAGGAGACCGCATCGGGAGCAACGGACACAATAGATGATATTTGTGGATGTGCAGGTAAAACTTTGATGGATGTGGAAGGCTCCTTTAGGGCCTTGGATGGAGGTGAGGGAGGAGGTGTGGGCGCAGGTTTTGCAGTTCCTGCGGTGGCAGGGGAAGGTGCCAGGATGGGAGGGTGGGTTGTAGGGGGTTGTGAACCTGACCAAGTAGTCATGGAGGGAACGGTCTTTGCGGAAGGTGGAAAGGGGTGGGGAGGGAAGTACATCCCTGGTGGTGGGGTCTTTCTGGAGGTGGCGGAAATGTCGGCCGATGAGTTGGTTTATGAGAAGGTTGGTAGGGTGGAAGGTAAGCACCAGGGCATTCTGTCCTTGTTGCGGTTGGGGGGGTGGGGTCTGAGGGCAGAGGTGCGGGATGTGGATGAGATGCGTTGGAGGGCATCTTTAACTACATGGGAAGGGAAATTGCGGTCTCTAAAGAAGGAGGCCATCTGGTGTGTTCTGTGGTGGAACTGGTCCTCCTGGGAGCAAATACGGCGGAGAAATTGGGAATACGGGATGGCATTTTTGCAATTGGTAGGGTAGGAAGAGGTGTAATCCAGGTAGCTGTGGGTTTGTAAAAAATGTCAGTGTCAAGTCGGTCATCATTAATGGAGATGAAGAGGTCCAGGAAGGGGAGGGAGGTGTCAGAGGTGGTCCAGGGTGGAATGTGTTGGTGAAGTTAATGAATTGCTCAACCTCCTCGCGGGAGCACGAGGTGGCGCCAATGCAGTCATCAATGTAGCGGAGGAAGAGGTGGGGAGTGGTGCCGGTGTAATTACGGGAGATCGACTATTCTACGTAGCCAACAAAGAGACAGGCAAAGCTGGGGCCCATACGTGTGCCCATGGCTACCTCTTTGGTTTGGAGGATGTGGGAGGATTCGAAGGAGAAATTGTTAAGGGTGAGGACCAGTTCGGCCAAACGAATGAGAGTGTCGGTGGAAGGGTACTGTTGGGGACGTCGGGAGAGGAAAAAAACGGAGGGCTTGGAGGCCCTGGTCATGGTGGATGGAGGTGTAGAGGGATTGGATATCCATGGTGAAGATGAGGCATTGGGGGCCGGGGAAACGGATGTCTTGGAGGAGGTGGAGGGTGTGGGTGGTGTCTCGAACTCTCACACACACACATACACTCACACACACACACAAACTCTCACACACACACTCACACGCACACATACACTCACACACAAACGTATGTGTCTCGAACGTATGTGGGGAGTTCCTGGACTAGGGGGGGATATCAGTGTCAAGGTAGGTAGAAATGAGTTCAGTGGGGCAGAAGCATGCTGAGACAATGGGTCGGCCAGGGTGGTCAGGCTTGTGGATCTTGGGAAGGAGGTAGAATCGGGCAGTGCGGGGTTCCCGGACTATGAGGTTGTAAGCTGTGGTTGGGAGATCTCCTGAGGTGAAGAGGTTCCGTATGGTCTGGGAGATGATGGTTTGGTGATGGGGGGTGGGGTCATGGTCGAGGGGGCAGTAGGAAGAGGTGTCCTCGAGTTGGCGTTTGGCTTCAGAGGTGTAGAGATCAGTGCGCCAGACTACCACTGCGCCCCCTTTATCTGCTGGCTTGACGGTGAGGTCAGAATTGGAGCAGAGGAATTGGAGGGCTGTGTGTTGTGAGGGTGAGAGGTTGGAGTGAGACGGGAGGTTGAGGCGGTTAATGTCCCAGCAGCAGTTGGAAATGAAGAGGTCAAGGGTAGGTAATAGGCCAGCGTGGGGTGTCCAGGT